>NC_056743.1:23845605-24145605 GCF_019279795.1 Protopterus annectens
GCCTTCAGTTCCAGTAGCCTCGGTAGGGTAAAAAAAAAAAATACTAAAAGAAGGTTAGCTGGGCGGCCATGGTGGTGTAGCGGTTAGCGTTGTCGCCTCACAGCAAGAGGTTCTCCGGTTTGATTCTCGGCTGGGGTGCCTTTTGTGCGGAGTCTGCATGTCCTCCCTGTGTTCACGTGGGTTTCCTCCAGGTGCTCCAGTTTCCTCCCACATCCCAAAGACATGCAGTAGGTAGATTGGACACTCTAAATTGGCCCTAGGTGTGAGTGTGTATGTGGGTGTGCCTTCTGTGGAAGGTGAGCGGACAGATGATCCGCTGTGGTGACCCCCTAACTGGGAAAAGCCGAAAGAAGAAGACGACGACTAAAAGAAGGTTAGCTAGGCTGAGATAAAATAAGCACTGAAGGGCCAGCTCTCTTCAGGCTGGATGAGGGACAGGATGCTGCTAATTGCTTCATCTCTAGTTAATTACTAGAAATATAGCTCATAATCCAGTGGTGTAAATTAGTGTCTGACATTTTACAGCAGATGCAGTGGCCAGACGATAGAAGGAAAATGAAAGGCAATAGCTCTGCAGAGAATAGGCAAAATCAAGGTACTAAATTTGGGTCTAAAAATTACCCCCTCCAGCCCACAGTAGTAACTGTGCTGGAAAATTACCTCCACCTTAGTTTTCTGGAAGGCAAAGGGCAATACACTGCTCTATAACAGATCATACAGAAAATGCAAAACCGTAATCCAAGCCAGATGGCTAAAAAAAAAAAAAAAAAAAAAAAAAAAAACGCAACACTTTTAAAGATGTATTTCAATAGCACTTTCATGCAGAAAATGGGCAGCATGTAATACATGGGTCTACTGCCTTTACTGGATATTAAAGAGCAGAAGACAAACAGTGCATAAAACTCTGCAGAAAGATACAACACAAAAAAGGATAAATGCATGCCATCATAACTTTAGCATAAACTGCTTCCCACAACATTCTGCAGATGTCTTACTTGACAAGATCCAGCCTATTATTAATGGCTGCCCAGTGCAGTAGGGTCACATTTTCCTTGTCGGGCTGTCGCACGTCATATCCTGCTTCAGCTAGTTGCTTACATCTCTCCAGTATCCCATACCTGAAAAAGACATGCATAAACTTCAGTCATCTCCTCAATGTCCTTTGTAAAAGCTGTGAAGGCATTTAACTTGCAACCTTGAATCTAGCTGAAATGTAACATGTAACAAGCTCTTAAATTTTCTGACGGCAAGGTTTTGATTTCTATAACCTCTAACTGTATGATGTGTCTCTCTCAGCAAGTAAAGTGTACAGTCAAATCTCACAAAGGACTTCATATGTGCAGGCACTTCTGCCAAGCAGATCACACACAGGAAATGAAAACAAAATAAATGAAGCATGTAGGCAAGTGTCCACACACAAGCACTTTGAAACCTATATGTTGTTTCTTCTTTTCATTAGGGACTGTTGTTCTATATCAATACAAAAATCAAAGAGATGTCAAAACTCGCCTGCTGAATATGATATCATACACATTTAATGCCAGATTTGATTACTTCTAGCCTAGAAACACCAAGGACAGGATAACTTCTTTTGCATTTCTTACTGAGTTAATGAAATAGCTCTGCAATTATTTTTCTCATTTACTGTTATCCGAGTCAGAATTGCTTTGGTTTAGACTGTGGTGAATAAAGGAAGAACTTAATGATTTCTGGGCCTATGGCTGCCTATATAACGTTAAATGTTCCTGTTCTGCTATTAAGCCAGTGGCCTTGTTTCAGTTTTTTTGTATTTCTCTGCTGTCATACTTTACCTGCACTTGTAAGATGCTGCTCAAGACTGAAGCACATATAACAATTCAGACCACCTAATTAATAGGAGGAGTTTATTCCACATTCAGACTGCCTAATTAATAGGAGGAGTTTATTCCACATACAGACTGCCTAATTAATAGGAGGAGTTTATTCCACATTCAGACCGCCTAATTAATAGGAGGAGTTTATTCCACATTCAGACCGCCTAATTAATAGGAGGAGTTTATTCCACATACAGACTGCCTAATTAATAGGAGGAGTTTATTCCACATTCAGACCGCCTAATTAATAGGAGGAGTTTATTCCACATACAGACCGCCTAATTAATAGGAAGAGTTTGCTCCACATTCAGACTGCCTAATTAATAGGAGGAGTTTATTCTACATACAGACCGCCTAATTAATAGGAGGAGTTTATTCTACATACAGCCTAATTAATAGGAGGAGTTTATTCCACATACAGACCGCCTAATTAATAGGAGGGGTTTATTCCACATTCAGACAGCCTAATTAATAGGAGTTTATTCCACATTCAGACCGCCTAATTAATAGGAGGAGTTTATTCCACATTCAGACCGCCTAATTAATAGGAGGAGTTTATTCCACATTCAGACCGCCTAATTAATAGGAGTTTATTCCACATTCAGACCGCCTAATTAATAGGAGGAGTTTATTCCACATACAGACCGCCTAATTAATAGGAGGAGTTTATTCCACATTCAGACCGCCTAATAGGAGGAGTTTATTCCACATTCAGACTGCCTAATTAATAGGAGTTTATTCCACATTCAGACTGCCTAATTAATAGGAGGAGTTTATTCCACATTCAGACTGCCTAATTAATAGGAGGAGTTTATTCCACATAAAGACTGCCTAATTAATAGGAGTTTATTCCACATACATACGATAGAGACTTTGCTCTAGCAGTAGTTTTACACCTTCTAATTTTAAATGAATAGTTACGCTCCCTAGTAATTTGAAATTAATCTGTAAGCATAGTGTTTACTAATAATCTGCGCTCCTCATTCTTTATGCCCAATAAATTAGACTCAACTTTCCTCATATAAACCTATAACCTGTGAGAAAAATACCTAAAACTTCCCAATCTAGCTTGATATGGGAGATTTTTTTAACCCAGAAATTCTTAGTAATTTCCTCTATCTTCCTTCCAAAATTAATACATCCTTTTTGGTATATGCACATAACAACATATTAGAGTCAATAATAGGGCGGATACATGCAATATTTTTTTAAATAATTCTGTATTCCTTAAAACAAAGTTCTTAAAATTTAATGCTATAACTGAGTGTTTTGGTTTTAATTACTTGAACATGTTTTCACAATTATTACACATTCTAATGCTCAAATCCTTATATTCTGACAATTTCAATAAAACAAGAAGTTATGTACTCACCATAACGTTCGATGTATGTAGTCCATCTTGCCTCACATTCTTACCCATGGGTTCGGAGCCGAACCTCGGCTCCGATTCGGCCATACTCTAGCTCAAAGTCTTTCAATTGGCTGGGCTAAGAGATATCCCATACTGCACTGCTCCCTTTCCCCAGATCTTGCTTGCTGCAAGCTCAATCACTCACCTTCCATACACATAACACAGAGAAGGAAAATCAGCCCAATAATAAAAGGTGTACTGAAACCAGAACTAACCTCTAGGCCCTCCAGGAGGGAGAAGACCGGGGGGGGGGGTAAATAAGAATGTGAGGCGAGATGGACTACATACATCGAACGTTATGGTGAGTACATAACTTCTTGTCATGTAGTCCAATCTCGCCTACATTCTTACCCGTGGGACAGCGTCCCCAGCACTTGAATCCTGGGAGACTCAGTGGAAAATACTCCTGAGCACTGTGGGACCAAGGGAAGATCTGCCTCTGGATATCAAATCCAATTTGTAGTGAGTAAAAAGGTGTGAGGAGATGCCCATGTAGCCGTAGCACAAATATAATCCATAGACATCTTGGCCAGAAATGCTGCAGAGGTAAACATCGATCGGGTAGAATGAGCCTTCACTCTAAATGGTAACTCCTTACCACCTGAGGCATAAATGAAGGAAATACAACTAGAGATCCATCTAGACAAGGTCACTTTGGAATCAGGAGACCCAACCCTATTGTCTGAAAATGAGACAAATAGCTGATCCGATTTTCTAAGATCCTTCGTTCTATGCAAATAAAAACGCAACTGTCTATGAACGTCCAGCTGGTGAAATTTAAATTCTGCTTTATTAGAAAACTCTGGAAAAAATACGGGCAGTTCAATGGATTGGTTGAGATTAATAACCGAAGCCACCTTCAGCATAAAATAAGGGTTTGGTCTTAGGGAAACCCTGTCCTTGTGAAATATCAAGTAAGGCGGTCTGATTGACAAAGCTTGGAGCTCAGAGACACGTCTAGCTGAAGTGATGGCTACCAAAAAGATTGTCTTCCAAGTCAAATATTTCAATTCACAAGTAGCTGCAGGCTCAAAGGGTAACAACGTGAGACACTGTAGCACAAAATTTAGGTCCCAAGGCATGACCGGGTCAAAGACTGGAGGGCGAAGCAGCATAGTGCCCTTCAAGAATGCCTTACAAAGTCTATGCGCCATTAGACTGGGTTCATTAGTGACATGAAAAGTGGAAATAGCCGCCAACTGGACTTTAATGGTTGCGGCTACTGATCCCTGATTGAAAAGCATGGAGAGAAATTTCAGAACTGAAGAAATTGGAGCTGTATAAGGATCAATTTGTCTTGTATGAGCCCAGATGAAGAATCTTTTCCATTTACTGGAATAGATCTTTCTGGTCAAAGGCTTATGGGAAGAAGACAAAATATGAACCACTTCCAGAGAAAAATAATGAAGCTTGACTAGTGATGGAACTGGAGGGTCTAAAGAGAGGGATGGAACTGCCCTGACATACGAGTCAATAGATCTGGCTGTGGGTCCAGAATCCAGGGGTCATCCATGAGATAGGGATGGAGAAAGGGGAACCAAATTTGACGAGGCCAGTGTGGAGCAATCAGACTCATTCTGCTTCCCAAGGATTACGCTTTCTGAATAACCTTTGTCAGCAGAGGAACAGGTGGGATGGCATAAAGTAGACCGGAGGGCCAATTGTGAATTAGAGCATCCCTGGGTGACTCCCCCTGAGGGGGGATAAGGGTGAAGTAGCTGTTGCACTTGGTATTGAGGGGACTGGCAAATAGGTCTCAGCAAGGCTGACAACATCTGTGGAAATTCTGCTCTGCAACCTGACTGTTCAGGGACCACTCATGAGGCATCAGAATAGCTCTGCTCAACCTGTCAGCAATCACATTGAACTTCCCCGGAATGTGCGTTGCTACAAGAAAACGTTGGGAAGACACTGCCCACTGCCACACTCGAATGGCCTCTCTGCAAAGGGGGTACGACTTGGTTCCTCCCTGTTTGTTCAGATACCATACCACCGACATATTGTCGGAGTTGAACTCAATTGTCCCGAGAGGAAGAAATCTCTGAAGTGCTTGCAACACTAGTAGCACTGCTCTCATCTCCAAGATACTGATATGCAAATGTATCTTGTGTTCCTGCCACGTGCCTTGGACTGTCCTGCCAAGATAATGCCCCCCCACCCAATCTGGGAGGCATCCGTGGTCACTGTGGCAGCAGGAGGGGGTGGGACAAAGGGCTTTCCCGCACTGAGGTTGCTGGTGTGAAGCCACCAGCGTAAATCTTGCTTGCACTTGTCTGTGATCATTATAAGATGAGAAAGCGGAAGGTGTTGTAGAGACCACTGGGCGAAGAGCAGCCACTGAAGGAGCCTCATGTGCAGCCTCGCAAGAGGAACTAGCATTACTGTTGAAACCATCGTCCCTAACAATTTGAGAACCGTTTTTGCCTTTACTTTTTCAGAGGGAGCAATGCGTATACCTGTTGTTGCAAACCCTGAATCCTTTCTTGTGGTAAAAACACCCTCATAAGCACGGTGTCTAACTCGGCGCCTATAAAGGTGAGACACTGCGAGGGCAACAAGGCAGACTTTTCCCAGTTTAGAGTGATACCCAATTGTTGACACAGCTTGATAGTGGCGTCCCTGGTCTGCAGAAGCAGATGCCTGGTGGTGGCAAAAAGGAGCCAGTTGTCCAGGTACGGAAACATTTGGAATCCCTGACGTCTCAAGTGAGCCGTCACCACTGCCATACATTTGGTGAACACCCTGGGGGCTGTGATGAGACCAAAGGGCAGGGCACAAAACTGAAAATGACCGACTCCCAGCCGGAAGCGTAGATGACGTCTGCATGCTCTGTCCATCTTTATATGGTAGTAAGCATCCTTGAGGTCGATGGAGCACATCCGCACTTCTTTTCCCAACAATGGGAGAATAGATTGCAATGTGACCATTTGGAACTTGGACTTCTTCACGTGGAGGTTCAAGCGGCTGAGATCCAAGATAGGTCGCAGGTCCCCTGTTCTTTTCGGCACCAAAAAGAATCTGGCGTAAGTCCCTAATCCGATCTGGTCTGAGGGGACATGCTGGATGGCTCCTTTTTCTAGCAGCTTTAGAACTTCTGAAGCTGCGGAATCCCTTTGATTGGGTGGAAACTGTGATTCTTTTGATCGGTGAGGGAGGAGAAGAGAAGGGAATGTGATATCCTCCGGAAACTATTTTTAATACCCACTGGCCCTGTGTGATGTGTTGCCAGGCTTCTGGGTATAGTGAAATGTGACACCCGATTGGCTCCGGAGACGTGCAGTCGGGCCTCCCATCAGGAGCGCTGGTAGGGAGAGCCACAAAAGGAGTTGCGGTCTCCCTGGTTATGCGGGCCTCCTCTGTCTCTAGGGCGGTGTCTACCTGAGTTACCACCCCCTCCCCTGCCTCTGGAGGTGGAATCACTTTGTGCCCCATGAAAATCCCCTGAGATTTCTTGAACCATATTTTCCCACTCTTCTGGCCCTTGGGATAAGGTCTAGAAGGCATGGAAAAACAGACTCCTACGGCAGACAGAGTTTTTCCCTCTTGCTCGCACCTAGTGAGAGTGTCCTTCACCTTGGTTGCGAACGATGAACCATCAAATGGGGTGTTGGTGAATGAAGACTTGAAGGCCTCCACGAAATTACAGAGGTGCATCCAGGAGTGCCTCCGGAGAGAAACTCCAGCACTCTCTGCCCTACTCACTCCTTTGGCTGCGTAAGAGATCAGCCTCATGGAGGAGTTAGCAATAGAATTTAGGGTAGATATCTGAGCGTTGCTTTCTGAGCCACTGCGTCAGAAATGTTACCCTGCAGAGAATCTCCAAGCTCCTTCAGGAGATCACTTTGGAGCTGTGTAAAATGTGACAAATAATTCAGCGACCGCAGAGCAAAGGCCACTGAAGAAAACATACGCCAGTTCCTTCTTGGTGGCCACTGCCACCACCATGGCATCTACTGGAACACCCTTCGTGAGAAACTCTATCAGCGGGGGCGGACAGAAATTTGTTGGGTATCCTGGGGACTGGTCCCACAGTGTCAGGGGTTTCCCACACCCTTTGACAAACCAGATCCAGGAGTTTGTCGAAGGGGGGAAAAACCCAGGAGGTGGAGGGTTGAGCCTCAAAGGCCTTCAGGGACACCGACTCCTCTTCGGAGGGGGATTTAGAGGGCCAGTCACCTCTTTGCTTCAAGATCTCTAGGATATCAGCGAAAGAGATATCCTCAGAGGATGACTTGGGGGACCCCTCTGATTCCTCAAGATCAGTGTCCGATGTGAGAGACTCTTCCTGGAAGTCGATGTGCTTCCTCTTGCACATTTTTCTGGGTGGCTCCTCAGGCAAAAACTCTGGGGGGCCCTCAGTAAGTTGGGGACCACTCATGGAGTTATCCTGAGGCCTTGGGATTCCGCTGTCCAAGGATAGGAGGTGATCAGAGACCGACACCGGAGCTGGAGGGGGTAGAGTGTCGGTGCTGTATGATGCAGCTGAGGACCTGGCCAGCACGCTCCGCATGACCTCGAAAGCTGGTCCCCCCAGCTCCAAAAGTTGACCAACCTTGGAAGCCCTCGGAGCAGAAAGGACAAGGTCCGAAGCAATGGTCAGGCTCACCTGAGCCGAAGCACCGAGAGGGAGGCTAGGAGCCGAAGAGCATCCCGAGACTCCCCCCTCAGGTCTGACCAAGGAACCATGAGTCCTGGACCCCGTGGACAGAGCCAACGGGGTCGGAGCTGAGATCGGAGCAGAGAAGCCAGGATGGGCTACTGGAGCCAACCTAGAAGCATCAGATGGCACTGACAACTCTGGCTCCGAAGGCTGAGATTTACTCGGAGGATCTATTTACGATGGATGGGTGACTGGCTCCGGGGCCAACTGGGCTGGGGCCGAAAACAATTTAACCAGCACCGGTGATTGGAGCAGTCTCTGCACCACTCCATCCACATCAGAGAGAGTCCTGAGGACCTAGAGGATAAGGTAGGAGATCAAGAACTCCTCTCAGAAGGAGACCTGCGAGGAGGAGAAACCGGTCTAAAAACTGGAGACCGGCTCCGAACTAGTATCTCCGTCACCGGCTCCAAGAGGCTGGGAGCCGATGTAGGTTCTGTCGATTCACCAACTTCCATTGGCACCAAAGCCAGTGGAGCCGAGGATGCCACAGTAGACTTAGTAACTTTCTCCGGAGGCTCCGATAAGACTGACAGAGCCGGAGAGCGTTTATTTGCTTTGGAGGTTTTGTCTCTTTTAAAGGGAGAGGACTTGGCACTTGAAGACCTCTCCAGATCTTCCTCGAAGGAGGGTTTCAGTAATCTTTTCAGAATTAGTTCTTCCTTTCTTGAAAAACACGAGGGCTGAATGCATGACAGAACGCACAATATTCCTGAAGGTGGATAACCCCCAAACAATAAACGCACACAGAGTGCCCATCAGTAATCAACATCTTATATCCACATTTAATACATTTTTTGAAGCCCGAAAGCTTGTGTTCTTTTGTATCCTTGGACATGATCGGTAGGACACTAGACAAAACTCAACTGACAAACTCGACACCAGCAACAAAGCACGGGCGCTAGACACTAAAACTGCAGGCACCACACAAGGACCTCCAACTGAAATGGCCCAGACAGGAAACAAGGGGAGGACTAGGTCCTCTAACATAAACAGCCCTAGCCCGGAGGGATAGGGTACTGAAACAAATGAACACAGAAGGGTAACAGATAACAAACGGAGGGAGGACTCGGTCCTCTAACTAAAAGGGCCTAGCCCGTTGGGAGATAGCTAATGGGATACCAAGACAAAGGCCACGAAAGGCCACACAAAACAGCTTCCACAAACCAAAAACACACACACCTAGCTATGAAAACAGCTTCTGGAGCAAAATTTGGTTGAAGAAGAAGAAAAGTTATACTTAGCCACAGCCAAGAGCGAGACCATGTCTGAGCTTTATTAGCGGCAAACGAGATCGGGGGAAAGGGAGCAGTGCAGCATGGGATATCTCTTAGCCCAGCCAATTGAAAGACTTCAAGCTAGAGTATGGCCAAGTCGGAGCCGAGGTTAGTCTCCAAACCCACGGGTAAGAATGTAGGCGAGATTGGACTACATAACATCTGTGGTTCCTAATTTCACCTTGATATCCAAACTAGGTTTGCAAAGAAAAGGACTCAACATTTATCTTTATTTATACTTAGCTCATTACAATTTAACAAAAAGCTACTTTACTCAAGTACAGATTAAATACTTCTATATTCCTTCATGATGTTATAACCTCCCCAAATTTGACAGCATCAATTTATTTGCCATCCAGATAGACAAATGCTTTGGTATCTGAGAAAAAAACTGTATTAAATAGCATTGGGCTATGCGGGACCCCTTTAAGCATGTTAGCCCAGTCAGAAAATTGTTAATTCTAACTCTATGATTTCTCACACTTAGCTAGTTTGAGACACAAAGTATAATGTAAGGAGTTACCAGCTTTGTGTTCATTGCATTAATAATTACATTATGTGGAATACTGTCAAAAGCCTTAGAAAAATCTCTGTATATCGCAATAACAGATAAACCCCTGAGGTTTCCTATCAAAATGACGAGTGTAGGTTCCACGAACATGGAATGTCAAATAACAGCTGGCTGACATGTTTTTGAGTCTCTGGTTCGTTGACTGCACTGTGCATTTGCACATATGTGCTCAACCTTAGGACTACAGATTGCAGCACAGTGCAGTTTGGAAAACCTTAGGACTAGAGATCGCAGCACAGTGTGGATTGGAAAACCTTAGGACTAGAGATTGCAGCACAGTGTGGATTGGAAAACCTTAGGACTAGAGATCGCAGCACAGTGTGGGTTGGAAAACCTTAGGGCTAGAGATCGCAGCACAGTGCAGACTGGAAAACCTTACGACTAGAGATAGCAGCACAGTGCAGACTGGAAAACCTTAGGACTAGAGATCGCAGCACAGTGCGGATTGGAAAACCTTAGGACTAGAGATCGCAGTACAGTGCGGATTGGAAAACCTTAGGACTAGTGATTGCAGTACAGTGCAGATTGGAAAACGTTAGGACTAGAGATCGCAACACAGTGCAGATTGGAAAACCTTAGGACTTGAGATCTCAGCACAGTGCGGGTTGGGACAGTTACCCTTTTCCCCACTGTAGTGCAATCTCAGAGTTGGAATATATAATTTACAGGGGGTGTGGGGAGGTACAGGGGACGTTCCCCCCTGCAAAAATGTGCAGTTTAGTGTTGTGCAGTACATACATACTGCTGAAAAGTATAACTTGCATTGCTGCTCTCAAAGGTGCAGGGGAAGGAGTATGTCGAATAATGCCGAATTTGAATATTCAGCATTACAGTCGACATACTGACTTTCTTCCTCTGCAGTTTTCTGTGTTGTGATTGGCACGAATTAACATAATTCATTCTGTCATTCGTGATATTGATAGTTTGTCCTTGGTTCAGGGTTGGTTTGCTAACAGGGTCATACAAAGCTGTCAAATTAGTAAATGTTGATCTATTATAGGCAAAACCACATTGAGACAGACCTAACAGACAAGCCTTCAAATCAGCAGTCAGCACTGATAGTAAACACCTCTCAAAACTCTTACCGACCAAGGGAGTTAGACTAACTGGTTTATAACTGGAGATATTATCCACTGAACCACTCTTGCGAATAGGTATAAAATCTGCACACTTGATACTTAAAGGGACATAACCATAAAATATCATTGTACTACAGAAGGATTCAATAACTGTAGAAATATATTTAGCATTAATAACCCACAAGCATCCTGGTAAGTTGTTGGGACCCGGAGAACTATTCTGTCTCATGTGGCCCAACGATTTTCTTACAATGTCCAAACTAAACAAATGGACATTCTTAAATATCATCCTCTAAGGTAACCTTAACACAATTAAACCTACATGTAGAATCACTCACAAGAAAATGTTTATTAAACACCTCAGCTAGTTCTACTCCTTTATATGATACTTTTTATTTATGATAATAGGGCCCACTCTATTTCCTCAGTTTTAAATTTCTGAACATAAGAATAACACTTCTTTGTAGAGACGTTAGACAAAAGACGTTTTTCATACTTATATTCAGCTTTCAGTAACAAGCTCTTCAATTTCGTGATCACTAAATTATAAACTCTTTTAGCTAACAATGGCTGAGAGATGTAGTTTTAAAATGTTAATGGAAGCAAATCTCTCAAACAAAGCCACTACAAATACCATGGTTGTCAGTACTGCTCACCACTGCACTGAGCCAATCTCAAACACCTTAGTGCAAACACATAGACCTACACATGCTGAGACTGTTAGTAGTAACCTACCTAAAGCACATATGCATCCTACATGTACCCAGCACACATCAGAGGCAGCACCCACCATGTAACACACAGCCTCCAGTCACACAAACTCAGTCCAAAAGCCCATAAGGCAAACCACCCCACATACCAATATCCTTGAAACAGATGGCTCCATACTGAGACTCGCCAATGCACCACTCACCAGGATGTGCAAAAAGAGGGTCATGGTCAGTTGCCTATCAGCCACCAGGATTTGTCACATTACACAAGCACTCATGTCTCTGCACCACAATTACATATGTGACACAACCTCTGGACTATATGAAGAGAGCCATGATGGAGCTCTCAGAATATGTGTCTGAAGCAGGCACGACCCTAGCCTTTAGCAGTAATCTAACCATCACCAAGAATTATGTCACAATACAATCAAAAAGATAACTGACCTCAACAACTGG
This sequence comes from Protopterus annectens, assembly GCF_019279795.1. Taxonomy (NCBI): domain Eukaryota; kingdom Metazoa; phylum Chordata; order Ceratodontiformes; family Protopteridae; genus Protopterus; species Protopterus annectens. The sequence continues at coordinate 23,857,623 of NC_056743.1, forward strand.
CTTAGAGTCTGGTTTCAATCTAAAGGGTACAATATACATCAGCCTAGGAACAGATGGTGGACAGTCCAAACAGCGTTGTCAAGGATGGCCTACTCGTACTCCCAAGGCATCCATGTACTGGCTAAAACTCTGTCCATCCCCATCTTGCCTTTTGTTGGAAAAGCCAGTCTTTTAAAGCTTCTAACATAAGTAAAGAGAATCAGGACAACATTAAGGTATTGCTGCTCAGTGTCAGGAACTTAAACAAAAAACTCTACAAGCTAGAAGCATTTACTCTGGAAAACATGCATATATGCATCAAGAAGGACCTGGTTCAAGACCAGTGAAAGCACTCCATCAGTGGAGGGCTTCAATGTCTATCACTCCTACAGGACCACTGCATTAGAACAATGCACTAAAGGTAGAGGTGTCTAAATTATTAAAAAACATTCACATCCAGACTTGTTGGACAAGGTAACGACTTGGAACTTCAAGTCCAACATACTATAAACTAAACTCTTTATCACATCATAGGTAACTACAGGACCCCACTTGGTCCATATGTCTTACCTAACTGGTATGTAGTCCCTATGAATTTAGCCAAACACCATTCTTCAAAGAGACTGCAATTACCCCATGTCAGCTGAAACATGTATACTTAAAGATTTCCTAAGATCATAAACACAAACTCCACAAATCAGTTAGCCCACACCCCAAACAGCAGAGTTAAAATTATGGACTTGATCCTTACCAATATGGGACAGCTATGTTCCCTGCCTATTATAACCTCCTCCCTAATCAAATCGGACCACAAGTCAATCACATTCATCTTAAGACTGAAACCAGAAGCATCTCCTGATACCAGTGTATTCAGAGACTATGCACAGGCTAATTTACAAATACTGAGTGATGGCCTTTTCACCTATAACTTATGTAGAATCCTTTACTGCCAAGTTCTATGCACATATAAATAGGTGCATAAAGGCATCTGTCCACCTTAGAAATTAATGCAAAGCAACATTCAAAAATAAACCCCTCTGGTTGAACCCTAATATATTTATATTATATAAATAGGCTCTATAATGAAAGCAAAAAAAAAACTCATTGTGTTTAAAAATAAATCTAGCTCTCAAGAAGACAAAAATGCTAATATAAACAAGGAACTCTGCATCCTGATCAACTCACCAAAGACAGACACAACAGGTAAAAATTAAGACACCCATGCAAAAGATAACCCCAAAGCCTTCTTCAACTGTGTTAGAAATATCAGAAACAATGCCCAGCACTTTGCACAGCTATTTATTTATTTACTTATTTATTTTACATTTGTTAACCAGGTTAGTCCAGCTGAGCATTAGCTCGTTTTCAGTGGAGACCCAAGGAGAAAAGCTCCGCAATCAGTATTAACATTTTACATGAAGTCAGCAAGAAAATTGGACTGGCAGCTAAAACAATTAGAGAAATAACATTTTACAATGAAATTTTACAGAAAACAGTTGGGTACAAATGTTAGAGATCAAACTGCAAAAAGCATTTACAACAAATCATACAGAAAAACAGTGGAGTACAGTGTCAGAATTCTTACAACAAAAACTTAGGTACAATGTCAATGTAGGGAAAACAGCGTTCATTGTTTCTAAGTAGTTATGTACAGTATAGGTACAGATGGAGTAATAAGGTCATATAGAGGTACAGATGAAGTAGTAAGGTAATGTAGCGGTTAAGCAACGAGAAGTACAGTTTTGTACCTACCATAAATGTAGATGTTCGAGGATCCACATTGCTGCAGTCCTAACTATTGGGTAGTCCGCTGTCCAGTCGGCCCGAATACCAAAGTATATGGCTGACGTCGGTCAGGGCGCATTAGACTGACGTCAGTACGTCAGGGTACTAATGCGCATGACCGACGTCATATCCTCAGTCTTTTCTTGCCCCAGATGTCAGAAGACCCTAAAAAGACAAGGCCAAAACCAAAAACTCCAAACATACCTGCACCAAAAATATGTACAATAAATACAAAATTACCAGAATATAACCTCACCTACACAACCACCCCTAAACACAGAGGGAAGGAGGGAGGTAAATTGGACTGCAGCAATGTGGATCCTCGAACATCTACATTTATGGTAGGTACAAAACTGTACTATGTTCTTCATTCCACATTGCTGCAGTCCTAACTATTGGGTAGAATCCCAAAGCAGAGGTAAGGGAGGCTGGCAAATCATAAGGAAGCAGGAGCTGACAACATGCCTTGCAAAATAGCTGTGGCAAAACCAGCCCTAGACTTAGAGTAGAGAGGAAGGTGATAATGCTTAGAGAAAGTATGCACTGAACTCCAAGTAGCTGCCTCCAAAATATCCTTAGTTGCCACCCCTTAGAAATGCTGTTGAAGTGGCAGTAGCCCTAGTGGAATGAGGCCTAATCCCAGCTAGAATCTCCTTGCCATGATGGGAATAACAAAATGCAATGCAAAACCCAATCCACCTAGAAATAGTTTGTTTTGACACAGGCTTGCCCTCGAACTCAAAGCAAAAGAAACAAACAACTGCTGAGACTGCCTAAAATCCTTAGTCCTGCTTAAATAATAACGCAATTGCCTGTGTACATCTAAAGTGTGCAAAATCTTTTCCCCTTTATTTTGGGGGTCTGCATAAAAGTAGGCAAATGAATAGTTTGGTTTAAAGCCACACTAGAAACCACCTTAGGCATAAAGGAAGGATTAGTACGTAATGATACCCTATCCTTATGAAAAATCAAAAAAGGCTCTACCGCCATAAGGGCCTGCAATTCAGAAACCCTTCTTGCAGAAGTAATGGCCAACAAAAAGGCAGTCTTCCATGACAAGTATTTCAATTCAGCAGTAGCCGCAGGCTCAAAAGGTTGTAGAGTAAGTTTCTCCAACACAAAATTGAGATCCCAAGCAGGAGTAGGAGCTCTACGTGGGGTCTTATATTCTTTGCCCTCTAAGAAATTGCTTGAACAAAGGATGCGAAAACAATGGTGGGTCACAATCATAGTGAGCTGAAATTGCTGCAGCATGAATCTTAATGGAAGAGAAAGACAAACCTTTGTCCAATAACTCAGTAAGATATTGAAGAGCCACACTCAAATTAGGCTCAGAAATCTCCAAATTGTTTGCTACACTCCAAAATAAAAACCTCTTCCATTTTTCTGCGTACACTTTCCTTGTACTAGGTCTTCTGGCTTCCATAATCACATTTAAAACTTGTTGAGGAAGTTGAGACCTGCTGTGTTTCAAAACAGAATATGCCAGGCTGTGAGATGAAGAGAGTGAAGCTTGACATTGAGCAGGTGACCGTCCCTCTGAGACAACAGGTGTGGAATCAAAGGTAAAGGCCATGGAGGCTTCCTTACCAGACTCCTCAGTAATGGGTACCAGTGTTGCCGAGGCCAATCTGGAGCTATTAAAATCATCCGTGGCTTGTCTTGTCTGACCTTTAGGAGCACCTTTGGGAGAAGAGGCAGAGGTGGAAAGGCATACACATGAAGATTTTTCCAACTGAAAGACAGAGCATCCACTTTCCAAGCTGTGTGATGAAACCCCTTTGTGCAAAACTTTGGCAGCTGGTGGTTTAGTGGAGAAGCGAACAGATCTATGTCTGGAGTTCCCCATGACACTGTCAATTTTTGAAATACATGAAGATCCAGTTTCCACTCGTGGGGATCCATGATTTGTCTGCTTAACACATCTGCTAAGGAGTTCTGTGCTCCCGGCAGAAACCTTGCCTGAAGAGTTAGTTGCAAGCTGAGCGCAGTCTCCCATAAAATCATTGCTTGCCTGCACAACGGGTAAGAATGTGTTCCCCCTTGTTTGTTGATGTACCACATGACAGTTGTGTTGTCTGTTAGAATCAACACCTGCCCTGGAAGAAGTAACTCCTTGAAAGCCATTAATGCAAACTGGACTGCTAACATCTTTTTCATGTTGATATGTAGATGCTGTAGTCTGGCAGGCCACTTGTCTTGTATCCACTTTCCATTTAGATGAGCTCCCCAAGCAATGTCTGAGGCATCTGTCGTTAGAATCTGACTCGCCTCTGGCCGGGTCACAGAGAGTCCCTTGTTTAGGTGACATTCCTGAGCCCACCACAAAATTCCTTTTGAATGCAAGGTATTATTTGAATGACAGTGTCCAAATCCTGGCAGTGCTGTGTCCATACATTTTGAGATACCATTGCAGCTTCCTCATATGCAGTTTGGCATTGGGAAGCACCAGAATACAAGATGCCATGAACCCTAAGGCTTGAAGGACTGTCCTTGCAGTCAGCCCGGACTGAAGAGATAGGTGATGGAAGTAACTGGAAAGATTCTTTTGTTTGTCCGGGGTTAAAAAGGCCATCTGGGCTGCTGTATTCAGTCTCACACCCAGAAAGCACATGTCTTGAGAGGGTACTAGACTGGACTTTATTTCCTTCACAGAATACCCTAGGCATCTTAGCACTGCTATCACAAATTCCAAATGCTGTAAAAGGTCTTCCTTTTCTTGAGCCAGAATCAGGCAGTCGTCCAAGTAAGGATAGATTTGAATTCCTTTTAACCTGAAGTAAGCTATCACTGGAGCCAGAACCTTTGTGAATACTCTGGGCAGTAGATAAGCCAAAGGGCAATGCAGAGAACTGATAATGAGAATTTCCAGCAAAACGCAGATACTTCCTGCAACTTAGTCTGATAGGCACATGAAGGTAAGCTTCCTTGAGATCTAAAGTTACCATCCAGTGATCTTTGCCCAGCAGAGGTAAAAGCTGTTGTAACGTCAACATTTTGAACTTGGGAATGTCCAGATAAGTGTTGAGGATAGATAAATCCAAAATTGGTCTCCACGTGTTCCCCTTCTTCGGTACTAGGAACAGGCGAGAATAAAATCCTAGGCCCCTTTCTGGCACAGGAACTGGCTGAATGGCCCCTATTTGGAGCAACAGAGAAATTTGCTTGTGAGCCTCTTTTCTTTGTAGAGGAGGAATGTCTGGCATGCCTTTGAAAGGAGGCAAGGTATGGAAATAAAACATGTAACCGTGGTGAATGATATCCAAAACCCATCTGTCTTGGGTAATGAAATCCCAACTTTCTTTGAAAAGAGCCAGCCTTCCTCCCAAAGGTGCTGCCAGGCGAGAATGTACTGGCAGCTGAAAAGGTAGGTCATTGGGTCTGTTTACGAAAGGACTGACCCCTGCCCTCACCAGAAGACTGAGCAGGTGAACTCCCTGTTCTAGGCCTAAAAGAACCTTGTGCTCTGCCCCTACCACGTCTAGACCTACCCCTAGACTGGGAATCATAAGCAGGATATGTCCATCCCTTAGTAGGCCAATTTCTACTAAATTTCGGAGGCTGAACCTGCAAAAAATCCTTAACAGTTTGCATAGACTTAGCCTTGTCCTCCATTTTCTTCAAAACTGCTTCCACAGGCGAACCAAACAACACATCAGACTGTAAAGGAGCATCCAAAATCCTTGTTTTAACATGCTCAGCTAAATTCTGATCTCTCAACCAGGCGTGCCTACGAAGAACAGAACCAGTGGCAGCCACCCTCGAGGAGGCCTGCACAGCATCAAAACCACACTGCAAGGAATGTTTACCCACCTGTTCAGACACATGAACTAAATCCTGCAACTCTTTACACTCAATACCTTCTGCCAGAGCATCCACCTTAGATTTCAATTGTGAAAGGAGATAATTCTGATATTTTAACATGTGAAACTGACAATTCAACGCCCTCATGGCTAAAGTGGAAGAAGTATACACTTTCTTTCCCCATCTATCCAAAGCCCTTGCCTCTTTATCAGGAGGAACAGGATTTTTAACAACAGAGGCCTTCACACCTTTAGGCCCCTGAGAGACAGTTTCCGGGTCTGCCCTAGGACTCTTAAAAAGATACTTATGAGCTTCAGGCACCCTATAGTACCTATCCGGTTTAACTGGGGCAGGAGGCAAAGAATCAGGATTCAGGGAAGCCTCTGCAAAAACATCCTCCACCACAGTCAGAACAGGAGGTATAGCTAAAGGCCTATGCTGGGGTAAAAACAAGAATTCCCTAAGCCTCTTCCTGGAATCAGAGAAATCTTGACCTTCCCATTTAAAATGCTCCCTCATGGAATGCAGAGTCTCTGAAAATGAAAAATCCTCAGGAGGAGAAGCTGAAGGAGTAGAATCATCCACATCAGAATCAGAATAAGGAGGATACTCCTGCAAGTCTTCAGCCGAAGACTCAGAAGCCTCCGAACATTGCTCAAAACTCTCAAACTCAGGTTCCACCCTAGGCCTCTTATCAGGAGGGGGCATAGAACCTCTAATCATAGTAATCAAATCCTCTGCCATTTTAAGCATATGTTTCTTAGGCAAAGACCCTGAAGCACTAGGAGAAACCCCACTGAAGCTAAACTTGGCCTGCCTCTCAAAGAAGCCTTGGAAACAGAAGGGGAGGCTCTAACCACCTTAGGAAGAGAGGGAAGAACAGCCACCTGAGAAGCCCCCTCAGCCTGGCCTACTTCCTGAGAGGACACATCCTGTAACAGTAAAGTCTCTCCCTGAGACTCCAAAGAAACTCCTGGCAGAACCTCCGGCTCCACTGAGCCTTCTAAAGAACCGACGTCCGGGACTGTCGGTTCTTCCACTCTAGGCTTTGCTGCTTTGTCCTTGCGCTTTTGGAAGCGGCGTCGGAGCATCCGACGGCATTGTATAATTACAACGCTTCCCAAAAACTAACCTGGCACAGTCTAACCTTCTCTTAATAGTGCGTTTGTTAAATCTAGCACAAGAGCGGCATCCAACAACGTCGTGCTCAGGCCCTAAACAAGGTATACACAAAGTATGGTAATCCCTATGAGGTATCTGTTTCCCACAAGAAACACAGTTATTCACTTTTTCTGACATCCGGTTAAATACTGAGGCAAGAATAAACCAAAATATTCCCCAACGGGGTACTTAGCCAACTTTGATTCGGTCTGAAACTCTGACTTCAGAAACTTTCAGAACGCCAACCTGCACTCGCAAAATTGCTTCTGCATCGGACCATGCGGCAAAAAAGACTGGGGATATGACGTTGGTCATGCGCATTAGTACCCTGACGTACTGACGTCAGTCTAATGCGCCCTGACCGACGTCAGCCATATACTTTGGTATTCGGGCCGACTGGACAGCGGACTACCCAATAGTTAGGACTGCAGCAATGTGGAATGAAGAACATCAGAGAGGTAGACGGATATTAAGACAGACAGTGGAAGAGAAAGGAGGGATGAGAGACAAACTAGGGTTAGGTAGTTTCAGGGAGGATGACTACAATGGCAGGACCATTTACTTATTAGATATTCCCCGAGTGGCTAGTTTGAAATGTTTTGTTTGGTTAAGGGACCTAATTTCTAGGGGTAGATGGTTCCAAGTTGTAGCAGGTTTATAGTTATAAAGTAAACACCCTGATTTGGTTTTGGGTTTATAGAGCTGTAGGAGGTCTTGGTCTGAGCTACGTAATGTCCTGGTTGGGGAATATTTAGTTATAACTGATTGAAGGCTAGGGCAGAAAATGGTAGATGGAGGATGGAGTGGATAATTAACAGTTGCTGTAGTAGCAGCAAATGAGGGAATTCAAGCCACTGCATCTATTTAAGAGATATGCAATGGTGTGATTAGTAGGTTTGGTTTGCAGCAAATCTGGCAACTTTATTATACATAGTTTCAAGTCTGGTTATGAGTGTGGTGTTAAGATTTGTGTATAACTGAGAGCTATAAAGGAGGGTGGGAAGAAGAAATGCATGGGAGAGAGTTATTCTGGATGAGTTGGTTAAATGTCTTTTGTTTCAGTAAAGGAGTCCGAGTTTCTGGTGAGTCTTTTTGATAGATGTGGTGGATTTGGAGATCAAATTTAAGCTGATCATCTATTATGACTCCTAGCAGTTTAGTGCTAGGGTCAGAGGTAATGACAGTGCTATTGCTAGATAGGATGGAAAATGTTGTTTTGAGATTTATGAGGTTTTTTGGGAGGAAGAGTAGAAGCTTAGTTTTCTTAGGGTTGAGAATTAATTTGTTGTCACAAAGCCATGTCTCTATGGTGTTAAATTATGCTTGGGTAGTAGCGTGGAGGTCAGATGGATTGTCAGCAATGGTGAGGACTGTAGAATCATCAGCATATTGTACAAGTGTGGAGTTGAGACAAGAAGTGTAAAGTAGGTTGGTGAAAATATTGAAGAGCAGTGGCCCCAGTATGGATTCTTGGGGGACACCCATTGGGACACTTAGGGGGGGAGAAAGAGCAGAGTACCATTTAACAGCTTGTTGGCGGTTAGAAAGATAGCTTGGAAAACCAGGACATGGTGGGAGGAGAGAATCTTAGGTGAGAGAGTTTGTCTAAGAGGAGGGGATGGGAGATGGTGTCAAAGTTTTGGACAGCTCGAGGAACAGACATGAGACTAGTTATTATTGTCACAGGCCAGTGATACAGCATTAATGAAGAATATTAGTGCAGTTGTGGTGCTGTGTTTGGGATGAAATACATGTGTGTGTGTTAGAAGGTTCTGTTGGAGAAGGTATTGCATTATCTGCTTGTGAATGCATTTCTCAATAATCTTGGAGTGGGGAGACAGTACAGCAATTGGTCTGAAGTTTGATATATCAGAACAATTAACTCCTTTATGTATGGGTAATGTGTAGAAAGTTTTCCATAGTGATGGAATGTATGATTCAGAGATAGATCGGTTGAACAGGATAGATACTGGATAGGCTAGGGGCTCAGCAGCTATAAGTAGGAAGTAACAGGGTAAAAGTTGTCAGATGAGGGGGAGCAGGGTTTGAGTTTAGAGAGTAGAGATTTAATATATTTAGTTGAGACAGATGTAAGAGAGAAAGAGTTAGAAGGAGGGGAAGATGAGAAAGTGGGTTTTTTAGTATTTTTACTAGTGGGGAGGTAATTAATTATGGTAGTTACTGAATTAAAAAAATGACTGTTAAATTCAGTGGCAGTTTCTTCAAAGGTTTTATTTGGGCATGGGTTGGGAGAGGAAGGGTTTCCTGGATGCAGTATATGATTGAGTTCCAGATTTTTTTAGGGTAGTGGGAGGGTTTGCATAGAAGTTGATCCTCTCTTTGTTGACCATTATTTTTTATTTGATTTCTAAGTTCTTTGTAAGTCTGTAGGAGAGAAGGGGTCTTTGTTTTGGTCCATAATTTCCATATCTTGTCATGTCTTTTCATCAAGGCTCTAGTATGTTTGGTCAGCCAAGGAGCAGTGTTTGCTTTAATTCTGATAGTACAGAGGGGAGATAGTACGGAGGATGTTTAGAAAGGTAGAGTTGAAAGAGTGGACAGCCTCATCTAAGGGGAGTGTAGTGAGATGGGACCAGTTAATATTAGAGAGTTGGTCTATGAAAGAGTCTGGACTAAAGGATGAGGTTTTGCGGGAGATGATAAACCTGAAAGGTCTAGTGAAATGGGGAGTGTGTCTATTTACTATGATAGGGCAGTGGTCACTAAGGGAATTTGGTGAAGTGTGAGAGTTGTGGTAATTTTGGGGATGAGACACCAAAATCCAGCCAGGAGAGACTGTGGCAGGTGTGACTTGTTAATATAAGTAGGGGAAGTGAATCGTTGCTCAAATCCATGTAGGTTGATATAAGAGGTAGTTTGGGGAGTTTGAATTGTAAGCCAATCTATCTTTACATCCCCTAGAATGATGGTTTCATTAAGGATGGTCTGTGAGAGGTGGTGTAGGATGTTCTCCAGTATACTAAGATTATCACCTGGGGGGGGGGTGTTGATTGCTACAACACTTATGGTGGTAAAGTTGTTAAGTTTAATATTGGTAAGTAGGAGTTCAGCTGTAGAGAAAGTGGGTAGAGGGAGGTTTGGGGAGGTTATTCAGAGGTGGTCACAGAAGAGTATGGCTACTCCTCCTCCTTTCTTTTGTCTATCAAGTGTAGGAGGTTATAGCCAGGTGGGGTAATTTCACTATCTTTATTTGGTTTCAGCTAGGTCTCAGTTAGGGTGACTACATCAGGGGTATAGTTAGCTAACCAGGCATGGAAGTCCTGTACTTTATTTACTACACTCCTGAGGTTGATAGAGCAGAACGATACTTGCGTTTTTAAGGGGGTAAGATTAGTAGATGTTTGTACAAGAGGATTATTATTTATGGTAGGTTGAGAGGGGCCTGGGTTAGGATGGATGTCTCCTGACAGAAGTAGTGGTTTGAAGTAGCGTAAGTGCTTAAATGGGGAGACATTCTTTTTCTGCTTTGATGTGGTTGGGAGGGAAGGAGATAATTTTATTTTAGGAAGGGGAGTGGCATAGCTTGCGTCAGAAGGTCTGGTTTGCAGAGGAGTCTCAGGTTTGGTATTTGGATGTGGAGTACTGCTTGTTGGGTAGAAGTAGGGTGGGGTAGATGTGTGTGATAGGATGTGAGGAGCTATAAGAAGTAAAGTATAGGTATCAGGAGTAAGTCTTGAGGTTTGAAAGGCATGGTTTGAAGGTAGAGTTGAGGTGTATGAGGGTACAATAGGGGAAGAGGTGTGTCAGTAAGGAAGCAGTTGGCAGGGGAGGAGCTGGAAGGGGTGTGGTTGAGGTGGATAAGTATAAAGGAAGTGATATGGGGGGGTGGGTGGGGAGCGAAGTTAGCCCGAGCGTAGCAAGGCCCTACTGAGCAGCTGCTGAATGTAAAGAAAACTATCAATCAGCCCTTTGTCAGATTAGCTCAGGATTTCTTAAAGATACAGGAAATTATTCTGTTTAACTGCAGGAAGTTATATAGTATTTTACTGGGGTAGTGAAATCTCAGAGTGTAGTTTGGGGAGCAGGGTCAGTACAGGACGTCAGGGTCTCAATGGTACTGTGCTCACAATGGTGACAAAGAACCTCTACTTCAGTGAAAACGTAAGCTAAATGAATACAAAAAGGCCATAAGCTATATCTGCACTTATAACAGTGGAGTAGTTAGTCATCACTAGGGTTGCCACCTTTTCAAATGCCCAAAGTGGGACATTTTTGGTACAAACGTCAGATTTTCCAGGCCAAAACATACCCACGACCAGTACAAAGGACAGACCTTCACTTTTTTGCCTAAATAAAAGCTTATTTTTGTAGCATTTTAGTTGCTTATTCTATTTCTTAGAACATTTAGGTGTTTCAGATACAAAATAACTGTTTTATGCAACTATTACATAAAATATAGGAAAACAATGTGTTCTAAAATCTCAGGACATTTGCCATTTTTACAATGTTTTTGCAGGACACAACTGCCCAAAGAGGGACTGTCCCTCGCAAAGTGGGACAGGTGGTAACCCTAGTCATCACTGGTGACAGAGAACCTCTACTCCAGTGTAAGGTAAATGAATATAGAAAGGCCTTAAACTATATTTGCACTTACAAGAGTGGAGTAGTTAGTCATCACTGGTGACAGAGAACCTCTACTTCACTGAGGACGTAAGGTAAATGAATATAGAAAGGCCTTAAGCTATATTTGCACTTACAAGAGTGGAGTAATTAGTCATCACTGGTGACAGAGAACCTCTACTTCACTGAGGACGTAAGGTAAATGAATATAGAAAGGCCTTAAGCTATATTTGCACTTACAACAGTGGGGTAGCTAGTTATACTTTCATTTCAGTCAGGAAACAGTAAGAAAAGGCAGCAGGTACTCTGACTTGCTTGTATTGTATACCTTTCTTAGTGAAATAAAATAAACCAATTTTACCAAGGAGTTCTGTGGAAATTAGGAAGACAAGAATTTATAAGAGAAAAGGTTTAGTAGAAGTAGGAGACCAGCAGAGCATACAAATAGTTCTAACTGTAGTCTGTCTTTATATGCTGTGTCTGGGCCTTGCAAAAGTGTTTGACACCATCCCATGCTGTGAAATCATAGATAAAATCTCACAGCTGAATGCTAACCCCTACATAACTCACTGGTGGGCAGCTCTACCACATCCAAAAGACCCATCACCAATAGGAGTGCCCCAGACTCCAGTCCCTGGGCCACTTATCTTTGGCATTTTCTTGTTGGATGTCAAAGTTAATATTTAGGGACTGTAGCTAACCAAGTCTGGGACCATTGCAAACTCCAAGAGGACACCATCATCCTGCAAGAGGGCCTGTCCCAAACAAATGGTGCAAAAAACGTGGACTGGAACTAAATGCTAATAAATGTATAATTATATCCTTCAGCAAGCAAGACTCCTTTTGTAACTGTAACAACACTAAACCTGATCCCATAGTTAAAGATCTGAGAATTTATGTCAACAATGAACTGTCCTTTGATAACCATGTATTCACTATTGTAATGAAGTCCTTTTTCATTGAATAGCTTATATCAAAAGTATTTGGCAACCAGATGAAGGGACGTAATTGTTCTTGTGTACTTGGCACTCATTAGGCCCATCATTGCATATAATGCCCAGTACAGTATGCATCTGTCACAGCTGCAGTGACTACAATGTTGTGCAGTGGCACTCATTAGGCCGATCATTGCATATAATGTCCAGTACAGTATGCATCTGTCACAGCTGCAATGACTACAATGCTTCTCCACTAAAATAAAATCAAAGGCCTAAATCATGAAAAATATGAAACTGTCCCAAAGCCTTGTCTCTCTTCTCAGTATTATACAGGCTACTGAAATGTGACCTCTGCCTTGTGTATAGACCCTCAACAGACTCTGTTCTATCAGATCTATTACACATTCAAAAGTTCAGTGGTAACAGAAATACCCACTCAAGGGACCTCAATCTCTTTTGCAAGATTAATAGACCATGCTGCTGGGATAGGTATACATCACAAGGAATACATGTTCTATGGAAGTGGCTACACCTCCACATAAAACAGAGTACTTATTTTACTTTATTCAAATGTAACTTGGAAGAACGAATAGGTAATTGTGAATTCACCCCTGGTTTAGCACAAATAGCCCTCATGGATAGGAGAAACATACAAGTACTCAACATATATTTGTGCTGCCTGTCTTTGCATATTCACATTGCAAAATATAATGGATAATAATTACCATGAGAATGCAGGGCTCAGCTTCTTAAGATCCTCACAGACCAACAGTCTAGTAAGACCTATGAACCTATATCATAAATATGGGCAAGGAGGAATGTCTGTCAAAGATTGCCTTCAAAATCTTATGTCATTCATCATAATATAAGGCAAGAGAGTGCTTAAAGTTTGCACGGTTTGCACTTTTCGTCTTTTTAGGCAGGGACTTCCAGCATACTGGCACCCTTTTAGAAAACTAAATTTCAGTCTTAAGGTTTGGATTCTTGTCAAAAGATCATCACACAATCCTTTGACAGAAAACAGATCCAGCAAGAAAAAAAAAATTGTCCAAAACAACTTCTGGGAAACCATAGAGGTAAGTTATTTTTTGCAACAAGACAAGCCTCCTTGCATTCCCCTCATACCCCCAAAACTTATAGACCTACGTTGTGGTCACTCAACAGCAGAGAAAAATGCAAACTCCATTGCTGGCAAAAGTTATGCCCATTTTTTTTGATGGATCATTAATTGCTTAAATGGCTGTCAATCCACTGATACGCTCCCGAAGGTTCTTCTCTGTGTTTAACTGGGTCTAAGAATAATGCATGTAAACACATTTACTCTCCCAAAGGCTCTTCCTCTGTGTTTAACTGGGACTAAGTATAATGCATGTAAACACATTTACGCTCCCGAAGGTTCTTCGTCTGAGTTTAACTGGGACTAAGTATAATGCATGTAAACACATTTACGCTCCTGAAGGTTCTTTCTCTGTGTTTAACTGGGACTAAGTATAATGCATGTAAACACATTTACGCTCCCGAAGGTTCTTCCTCTGGGTTTAACTGGGACTAAGTATAATGCATGTAAACACATTTACGCTCTTGAAGGTTCTTCTCTGTGTTTAACTGGGAATAAGAATAATGCATGTAAACACATTTACGCTCCCGAAGGTTCTTCTCTGTGTTTAACTGGGACTAAGTATAATGCATGTAAACACATTTACGCTCCCGAAGGGTCTTCTCTGTGTTTAACTGGGACTAAGTATAATGCATGTAAACACATTTACGCTCCCGAAGGGTCTTCCTCTGTGTTTAACTGGGACTAAGTATAATGCATGTAAACACATTTACGCTCCCAAAGGTTCTTCTCTGTGTTTAACTGGGACTATGTATAATGCATGTAAATACATTTACGCTCCTGAAGGTTCTTCCTGTGTTTAACTGGGACTAAGTATAATGCATGTAAACACATTTACGCTCCCGAAGGTTCTCTGTGTTTAACTGGGACTAAGTATAATGCATGTAAACACATTTACACTCCCGAAGGTTCTTCCTCTGTGTTTAACTGGGACTAAGTATAATGCATGTAAACACATTTACACTCCCAAAGGTTCTTCCTCTGTGTTTAACTGGGACTAATTATATTGCATGTAAACAAATTGAGCTTTTTCTCCCTGGGGCTCTGCTGAAAAATAGAAGTTATGTCCTTACCATAACGTTCCATGTGGAGTGTTCATCTCGCCTTTGTTCTTACACCTGGGTTCGGAGCCGATCCTCGGCTCATCGAGAAGAAGCTCGAGACCAACCTATCTCCCACAATTCCCCTCTGCCTTTACCTCAGATCTAGTTTGCAAACAAACCAGAACCCAACGGGAGTGAACATACAACACACATGCTAAAGCATAGCTGAAAAACAGCCGTAACAACTGAGAGAAACAGAAGCGGGAGAACCAAACCAGACACCTAAACTGGACGTTCTTCCTGAGGGTGGGAGGGTGGGAATGTAAGAACAAAGGCGAGATGAACACTCCACATGGAACGTTACGGTAAGGACATAACTTCTATATGTGAGAGTGTTCAATCTCGCCGTTTGTTCTTACACCTGGGTAGCGTCCCTAGCTCCGTGATCCTGAGAAACTCACGGAAGAACGTTCCTGAGCACAGTGGAACCAAAGGTTGCCCTGTCCCTGGAAACCCTATCCACTTTGTAATGAGTAATGAATGTATGTGGTTTAGACCAAGTGGCAGCCGCACAAATAGTGTCTAATGGTAGGCGGGCCGCATGAGCCAGGGATGTAGATATTGATCTAGTAGAATGTCCTTTGGGCTTGATAGGTAAACTCTGCTCAGAAGCAGTATAAACAAAAACAATACAATCAGATAGCCATTTGGAAAGGGTTCGTTTCGTAACTGCCACGCCCTTTCTGCAGTCCGCAAAGGCTATAAAGAGCTGATCTGTTTTTCTGTGATCCTTTGTTCTATCCAAGTAAAATTTGAGTTGTCTATGAACATCCAACTTGTGTAACATATATTCCAACTTATTGGAATGGTTCTTGAAAAATGTGGGGAGCTCAATGGACTGATTAATGTTATTGACGGAGCAAACTTTGGGAAGAAAGGAGGGATTAGTGCGAAGAGATACCCTATCAGGGTGAAAGATCAAATATGGGTGTTTAACGGAAAGAGCTTGAAGTTCCGATACCCGCCTGGCTGATGTGATAGCTACCAGAAAGAGGGTTTTCCATGACAAAAACTTCAAAGAACAGGAAGAGGCTGGTTCAAAGGGTGGTAGCATTAGCTGTGACAGTAGAAGGTTCAGATTCCATGGTGGTGTAGGAATTCTGACTGGTGGCCTGATATGGAAAGACCCTTTTAGAAAGGCCTTACAAAGTCTATGAGCCATAATAGGCGCCCCATTTTCTCCCACATGAAAGTTTGAAATGGCAGCCAACTGAACTCTCAAAGTGGAAGGAGAAGCTCCTTGGTGAAATAGTACGGATAGAAACTCCAAGACTCTGTTCAGTGGGGCTATTACGGGATCCAAATGTTGTGTAGCTGCCCAGTGTACAAAACGCTTCCACTTACTAGAGTAGATTTTTGTAGTGGAAGCCTTATGAGAAGCCACTAGAATATTTTGAACTGCAGGGGAAAGAAGATCAGACCTAGCTAAGAAGGGAAGCGGAGCAGCGAAGCTGCTAGTCTGAGGGAGAGAAGCGATGAGTGGGGAGCCCCTGACGAGTGGGTCAGTAGGTCCGGCTCCGGGTCCAGGATCCCCGAATTTGGTGTGCTCGAAGAAAGGGAAACCAAATTTGACGAGGCCAGAATGGGGCAATGAGGATTATTGTCCTCTCCAGGTTGTTGGCTTTCTGTAGAAATTTTGCAATCAGAGGAATAGGAGGGAAGGCGTACAGGAGGCCCGGGGGCCAATCGTGGATCAGAGCGTCCCTGGGGACTTCCCCTGGAGGGGGTAATAGGGCAAAGTAGCTTCTGCATTTGGCGTTCATTGGAGACGCAAACAGATCGCAGCAAGGCTGGCCCCACTTGCGAAATATCTTATCCGCAATTGTTCGTTTGAGGGACCACTCGTGAGGTAACAGGATGGCTCTGCTCAACCTGTCCGCTATGACGTTGGATAACCCCGGGATATGCGTTGCTATCAGAAAGCGACCCGTGGACTCTGCCCATTGCCAAATTCTCATGGCCTCTCTGCATAGTTGATAGACTTGGTTCCCCCTTGTTTGTTTATGTACCAGACTACGGACATGTTGTCCGACTGAACTGCAATGGTCCCTAGAGGTAGAAGGGGAGAAAAGTGTTGCAACGCTAGAAACACTGCCCTCAGCTCTAGAACATTGATGTGCAGATTGTACTCCAATTTGGTCCATTCGCCTTGGACTGTCTGTCCCTGAAAGATGCCCCCCACCCTATCAGGGAAGCATCCATGGTCACAGTAGCTGTCAGCGTGGGTAGTACAAATGGTCGGCCGCCGGAGAGATTGCAAGTCTGAAGCCACCAAGACAGGTGCGACTTGCAGATGTTCGTGATGTGAATTTCGTGTGTCAGGGATAATTGTTGGAACGACCATTGTGCAAATAGCAGCCATTGAAGAACTCTCATGTGCAGCCTTCCCAAGGGTATTGCAATGAGGGAAGCTGCCATGAGACCCAAAACTTTCAGAACCAGTTTTGCTGGGGATTTTTTTGCCAACAGGAGAAGAGATATATGATTTTGTAGAGAGGCTATTCTTTCTGGAGGAAGCCTTAGAATCAAGGAACGCGTATCCAATTCTGCTCCTATGAATGAGATATGCTGTGATGGCTGTAATACAGATTTTTTGAAATTTACGGAAATTCTGAGATGAACACAGAGTTCTAGTGTGTAATCCCTGGCCTGAATCAGTCGACGCTTGGTGGTGGCAGTAAGGAGCCAGTCGTCCAGATACGGAAACACCTGGAATCCTAGGCGTCTCAAGTGAGACACTACCACGGCCATACATTTGGTGAAAACCCTGGGGGCTGAGGTCAGACCAAAGGGCAAGGCTCGAAACTGAAAGTGACTGGCTCCCAGCCGGAAGCGCAAGTGATCCCTGGACGCCCTGGCCATTTTGATGTGGTAGTACGCGTCCTTTAGATCTATTGAGCACATCCAGTCATCCTTCTGTAAGAATGGAAGGATCGATTGAAGCGTGACCATCCGGAACTTTTCTTTCTTGACGATGGTATTGAGTTTGCTTAGGTCCAGAATTGGCCTCCAGTCCCCTGTCTTTTTGGAACTAAAAAGAACCTTGAGTAAGTTCCGAATCCTCTCTGGTCCGCTGGGACTGGTTGGATGACTCTTTTCTAGCAGCTTTGAAATTTCTATAGCAGCAGGGTCTCGCAGATGGGGCGGTACATCTGGGAGTCTTTTCTGCGGAAATGGGTGTAATAGGAACAGAATTTTGTAACCTCTGGTAACAATGCTTTTTACCCAATTGTCTGATGTTATACTTTGCCAGGCCTGAGGGTATAAAGCTAAGCGACCCCCGACTGCCTCCAGAGCAGGACAGTCGGGCCTCCTCTCAGGAGTGCTGGAAAGGTTTCCCAGGGAGTGTATCCCTGTCACCTTGGTTTTGCGGACCCCCTCTGCCGCCAGGGCGACGTCTTCCACCTCTGCCCCCCTCCTCTGCCTCTAGAGGGGGCATCACCCTGTGTGCCTGGGAAAGAGCCTTGGGGTTTTTGAAACCACATTTTACCACCACGTTGCCCTTTGGGGTACGGTCTGGATGGGGTGGAAAAACGGACTCCGACAGCAGACAGAGTCTTTCCCTCTTGCTCACACCGGGTAAGGGTCTCCTTTACTTTAGGGCCAAAGAGAGTGGCACCGTCAAATGGGGCGTTAGTAAAGGAAGACTTGAAGGCTTCCGCAAAGGAACATAAGCGCATCCAGGATTGTCTGCGAAGAGCAATCGCTGAAGCTGCAGCCCTACTCGATCCTTCGGCTGCATATGAAATGAGCCTCATGGATGAGTTCACAATAGAAGTAAGGGTATTGAGTTGTGCTGTAACTTTCTCTGAGACAGCAGCATCTGTAGTACCCTGGAGGGTATCTCCCAACTCTTCGATTAGATCCCTCTGTAACCGTGTGAAATGGGTCAAATAGTTCAGCGATCACATGGAAAAAGCCGCTGAACTAAAAATGCGCTTCCCATACCTGTCCATAGTCCTAATCTCTGTTAGGCGGATGGACAGATGAGGAAGATTCAGACATCTCCTTTTTAGTGGCCACTGCCACCACCATAGTGTCCACTGGAACTCCTTTTGTGAGATAAGCCTTATCTTGAGGGGCAGTAATATATTTATTAGGCTTTCTAGGGACTGGCTCCACTGTGTCAGGTGTCTCCCACGCCCTTCGAGCAATCAATTCCATCAACTCATCGAAGGGCGGAGTGACCCAAGAGGAAGAAGGGCGAGCACCGAATGCCTTCAGCAAGACTGACTCATCCTCAGAAGGGGGTAGGGCTTGCCAATCACCTCTCTGTTTTAGGATCTCCAGGATGTCAGAAAAGGAGACATCCTCTGAGGGTGATTTCGGGGACCCTTCTGACTCATCTAAGTCAGTGTCCGATGTCAAGGATTCTTGTGGAGAATCCAAGTGTCTCCTCTTACACAACCTTTTCCTCGGAACTTCCTCGGGGGGGGACATCTGATGAAGCCTCTGAGGAAGAGGGGGCTCCCTCTGGGGGCGGCTGAGACACCGGTGCTCGACGCTTTGACGTAGCCGTGGGTGCAGAGGAGGATAACGGACCCTTATGGGAAGGAAAAGCTGTTTCTGCAGAAGTGGTTGTCTGAGTCGACAACACCTTCCTCATGAGGTCGAAGGCCCCTGGGTCCCGAGTCGAGGAATCCCTTGGTTCCGAAGAAAGCGGAGGGATCCCCGAGACGGGGACCGAGGGTATCGACCCCGAGGATGGAGCAGAGTCGATCAGAGATGAGGCACCGAGAGGGAGAGTCGGAACTGAAACATCGGTCCGACTCTCGGTCCCCGAACCAAGGATGGATCGTCGGCTCCGAGACTCCGGTAAAGGGTCCGTTGGAGTCGAGGTGAACGGTGCCGACCGAGAAAAAGATGGTTCCAGCACCGAGGGGTCCACGATCATCAGATCAGCCTCTCCCGGCTCCGAGGTCTGAATAGGTCTCGGAGGAGGAACAGATGGAGATAAGGGAAGGCCTTCGAGTCTCGACACCAACTGGGAAGAGACTGAGATGAGTTTGGACAAGGCCGTATTCTCCATTAATTTCTGCACCACGCGGTCTACATCGGTGTCGGAGAGGGGCCTAGAAGAACGCGTCGAAGGAATCGAAGATGGAGCCGACCTCAAGAGCACAGGAGGTGGGAGCTCCGTCACCGGTTCCCAAGAGCACAGGAGGTGGGAGCTCCGTCACCGGTTCCAAGACTCGAGGCTCGGTAACAGACAAAAGTTCAATACTCGGCCCCGAGGTCTGTGGAACCGGTGAGCGAACTTTAAATGAAGAGCTCGGAGCTGATGACATGGGCTCCAATGTCTTCGATTCCTTCGAGGATTTAGATGTCTGGTCCGATGCATCCAAAGCCTCTTGGAAAGCAGGCTT
Organism: Protopterus annectens; assembly: GCF_019279795.1. Classification (NCBI taxonomy): domain Eukaryota; kingdom Metazoa; phylum Chordata; order Ceratodontiformes; family Protopteridae; genus Protopterus; species Protopterus annectens. The sequence goes on from NC_056743.1 coordinate 23,877,457, forward strand.
CAAAAGGCCTCTATCCATGAGTTTCCTGTGCCTATCTGTCATGACCCTTCCACTGAAAGAATGACAAATGGAGCAGTCTTCTTGCAGATGGAGAGGGCCAAGACAGTAGACGCAGGAACTATGGTTGTCTGTGACAGACATTTTCTGTCCACAATGGCACCGTTTGAAGCCTGACTTAGCTTTTTCAGACATAATAACAGTAAGTCAAAATCAGTAAAACTATATAGCACACAGTCTTGGACAGGCAGTACCAACAATAAAGTCAAAGCCAGTAAATTAGTCAAATCCGGTAATATGTCAAATCCAGTAGAAGTTTTATAACTTATAAAAGTTCTATAAGTCTTATAAGTTTAGAGGGTGGGGTTGGCCCCGAGGGAACTAACTTATTATATATATATATATATATATATATATATATAAAAGATATATACGTACTCGAAGAAAGCCCTCGACTCACTACACACACACACACACACACACACACACACACAAAACTTAAAGGTAAACTAGAAGAAAAAATTATCTAAAAATGTTAGATAAAAGTAATCTTAGCTGTCAGGTGGCCCGAGCTCATCAAAAATGATGCGAACGTTGCAGCGGCAAACTAGATCTGGGGTAAAGGCAGAGGGGAATTGTGGGAGATATGTTGGTCTCAAGCTTCTTCTCGATGCAGAGCTTTGCCAAGCGGCCGACATGGAGCCGAGGATCGGCTCCGAACCCAGGTGTAAGAACAAACGGCGAGATTGAACACTCTCACATTGGGTATTATCCAGTCGGACTTTTCCAGTAAAGACAGATAAGTAAATAGATACTCATGGTTCTATGTAATTCTAAATCAGCATGTTTGTGTTTTTCTGAAGACAAAAACACTCAATCATTTACCTTGTATTGCCCTACAAACAAAGATCAGGTCTCTCTTAAGACACTAATAAGTTAAAAAGAACAAAAGAACAGCTATGATTCTTTGTGTCTTTGTTCTTAAGTTAGATTTTTTACACTCCCTGCATTCTTTTCTGTGATTATTCCTTGCATAAGCTCTGTTTTCAAAAATGTACTTTTCTACTTGGGGCCCATAGAAAGCATCCAAATTCTAACTTTGACTTTAACTTTCACATTACTTTGTCAATTTGTTACTCACGCTATGTATTATCATGTGTGTATTGCAAGTAATTACTTATTTGATTATTAATCTTATCTTGTAATTGCTTTTTCCTTTTATATGTGTTTTACATGTACTAATTCAATTTTTGTATACGATCTACTAGCTCAATTTTGTATATAATCTTTTCATCTTTGTTTTCATCCTTTTATCCTTCTATCCTTTTATGTTTTTTGTTTAAACTTGTAATAAGCATTGGAGCTTTTCTCCCCGGGCCTCCACTGAAAATGGACATACATCCAGCTGGACTAGCCCGGTCAACAAATGTAAAATAAAATAAAATAAAATAAAGATAAGCTACTTTAAATATTCAAGACTATTTCAGGGTTAATAACTAGACAGGGAAAGATGATAGAATGGGAAGACACCAAGAATGTATTTGGACTGCAGGTTATATATTTCATTCCCTATCAGGGATTGATATCAGTGTATAGGCAAAGAGAAAGAAATGGGGGGGGGGGGGGGTTCTAAACAAAAGACCAGCATTGGTTAAGTTTTTAGTAGAATCTAGAACAGCTGCCATTAAAAAAGGAATAATTAGTAGTGCATATAAAATACTGCATGATAACTATAACAATTAATCAGAGGAGGTTAGAAAGGATTGGGAAGAGAGACTGGATAAGCAATTTACAAAGAACCAACGAAAAGGACACACTGAAAATGTAAAAACGAAACCTTATACATTCAGTTGTTTTTAACCTTTTGTACCAGCATTTTACTTGTGGCTGAGTTTTAACTATTAAATTGAATATTATCGACTATCGACCGACTCTGTGGGCTTATTGGAATTATTAGTGTTCGAGGAGGGACAGCCTTTATTGGAACCTTGCACACTGAACGTTTAAGGTTTCAATTTACAAAGAAACAATGGGAGGATATATGTATGTCTCCCAAATATGCAACAAAATCTAGAAGATTTAGGACTTTTGCCTGGAAATGTTTACATAGATATTTTTATACCTCAAGTAGACTCCAGAGCATTTTTCTCAGGCAGACAGTAGGTGTTGGAGATGTGAGGGGGGAAAAGAGGTAATTGGGAACATATTTTCTGAGAGTGCGGTGAGTTGGTGGTCTTTAAGGATTCCCTGTGGGATGCACTGTTGGAGATGCTGGGTGGGCAGATTGGTTTGATGAGGGGGATGATTTTTCTGAGCTCTGATACAGAATCAGAATTTCCTAGACATAGTAAGGTCTTGCTGTGTCTAATAATGGTGGCTGCCAAAAAAGCAATTACTAGAAAATGTCAGATATATCTGTCCCTTCAAACCATTCTGCTGATGTTGCAGAAGAGGTTTAAATCCCTAGACCAAGTACTTCTGATGCCATTTGACTTGCTGATGAGCAGTATATCTGTCAGTAATGGGTTGAAGGATGCCTTGTATGCAAGACATAGGCCACCTCTTAGCAGTCTATATCACCATCAAGTATAGCAACATGGATTTGAGTTGGTCCATACAAGATATATTGTTATGACCTTGCATCCTTTTAGTAAGGTATCTGTGTGGCATTCCAGTTGTTACATAAGTCTGGACAAATACATACCAAAGAGAGCATTATGCTCAAAAACTGTCCAAATGAGGGCTGATTAAAGGGGGGCAATGACATCCCTAGGTCTAGATATCACAAATACTAAGCATAAAATCACCCTCAGAAATAAATCTTGGCATAAATGGCGCTCCACCAAAAGTCAAATAGACCACCAAAAGTTTAGAGAGCTTAGAAACAATACAAAGAAAGCTATTCTTATAGACAAAAAGAACTATTACTTTCAACTTCAAAAAACTACCAAAAAGGAACCCAAAAAATTCTGGTCCAGCATCAACAGTCTGTTGACCCCTGGGCAAATTATTACACCCAACCCTCAAGATTCTGACCCTGATAATCCCACACTAACAGCCAATAACTTTAATTCCTTCTTCACCAATTCTATACAAATTCTAGCCAACCAACTATCTCCTGATACTTCTCAACTACCTCCAAATACCTTAATAAATACCATTCCTCCCCTTCAACTACAACCTGTATCTACCTCCTATATACAATCTCTTATCCAAAAACTTAAACCTACCACCCCTTCATGATAAGCTTCCTGCTGAATTCCTACAACTAGCAGCAAAAGCCATTGCTTACCCTGTCTCTATCTTAATAAACAGATCAATAAAAGAAAGTAATGTCCCAGCAATCTGGAAAGTATCACATATCATTCCCCTCCATAAAGGAGGCAAATCTTACGACTTCTCCAACTATCGTCCCATAGCACTTCTATCCCCCTTAGCTAAAATCATGGAAAAATGCATACATAAACAACTACTCAACCACCTCCTCAATAATAGCCTTCTGGCAGACACTCAACATGGTTTCAGACCCGCTCACAGTACTACCACAGCTCTTCTCTCCTTCACCAACACAATAAACCTAAACCGTAATAACAATAATCTTGCATCTTCTCTCTTCATAGACCTATCAAAAGCCTTTGATATGGTAAATCATACACTTCTTCTGCACACACTAAAATCTATTGACCTGGAGCCCTCTTCCCTAACCTGGTTTTCTTCCTATCTTGACAATCGTCAGCAAGCCGTACTCTGGAAAAATTCTCTCTCTGCTCTCCTCCCTATCTCGTTAGGAGTTCCACAAGGGTCTATCCTAGGCCCACTTTTATTTTCCATCTTCATTAATGACCTTCACTCATCTATTCCTAATACTACCTGCATACAATATGCAGATGATTCCACTATAATTTGCACTGCCTCTTCTCAAACAGAACTCCAGTTTCAAACACAATCAGCCTTCTCAACTGTTGAACAGTGGTTCTCCAATCGCTGTCTACTCCTTAACCCCAAAAAAACTAAATTATTACTCTTCTCACCTACCCATAAATCGACTTTGTTAAACTTCAGTATTACTGCATCTGATAACACCATTATTTCTCCTGACTCCTCAACTAAACTTCTTGGTGTTACTATTGATAATTATCTTAACTTTGATTGTCACATCAACAACACAATAAAAGCCCTTAACAAAAAGATTGGATCCCTATACAGAATAAAGTCCTTCCTCACACCTGAAACTAAGATAACCCTAGTCCAAACACATCTTATTTCTACCCTTTTGTATGCATCTCCTATTTACACTAATCTATCTAAAAGCAACCTTAAGAAACTCACTACATCTTACCACAATATTGCCCGCTTTGCCACCACATCACAATTCAGAACTCACCACTGTCTAAACCTACAACAACTACACTGGCTGGAATTCCTAATAAACTTATTTTTCAACAACTCTTAATTGCACACAAAATTCTATACCAACCTTCTAAAACACCAGCTCTTTCCAAACTCTTGACTCCCTATATCAACCTGAAACAACTACGTTCCTCTGACAAATTACTTGTTAATATTACCAAAACTATGAACTCTGCAGGCAACTGCCTTTTTTCTAACTCAGTAGGGAAAGTATGGAATAATCTTCCATCTGATCTGTCCTCTTTGCATACTCTCCCACTCTTTAAAAAACAACTTTTAATACATCTTAACAAATTCTGGCTTTGCTCTTGTACCAACCCAGACTTGCCTGTTGGCATCCTTAACTCTATCATAAACTTTTCTTATCCACCTGGATTTTATCTTCTTCTTCAACTGATATATTACCCCTATTTATTGTAAATATTACATATATATATATAAAAAAAAAAAAAAAAAAAAAAAAAAAAATCTCATACCTTATTATACTGTTTTGCTAGGATTGTTCTGAATTAATTAAAATCTATAATATTTGTATGTTCATTTTTCCTTTGTATAATCACACTTGTACTATGTCTTCCTATGGATTTCCAATATTGTATCTAACTGAGGAGCTTTTCTCCCCGGGCCTCCACTGAAAATGGACATTAATCCAGCTGGACTAGCCCGGTCAACAAATGTAAAATAAATAAAATAAATAAATAAATAAATAAATAAGCTGTGCAGTACAGAAGGGCTGTCTTACAACAACGGACACATGTTGGTCTTTAGTTAGATCACTGTCCACATATATTCCCAAATCCCAGACTACTTGGTCAACTCTTAGGGGTTTGCTGCCAATGTGGTAGTTCCTCAGGGTACATTACTTCTAAAGGATACAATAATGCATATTTGTTGGCATTTAGTTTAAGTTCATGATACTGGCACCAGTTATTTGGGACAAACCTTCCTGCAGGATGGCTAAATAATTTAGGGATTCAATGACTGTGCCTAGTTTGAGTCCTTTGTTTTCAGAGAAGTAAATGCCAAAAAGGAAAGGTCGCAGCACAAAACTAGTCTCTTTGTGGAGGTAAATTCCCCTATTTTGATTTCCTGCATCTTAACTGTGAGCCAGTTGGCAATCCAGCAGGTGACACAGGAGTTTATTCCCAGTTTGTTTAGCTTTTCTACTATGCATGAGTGGGGGACAGGTGAGGGATGTGGTGTGTACCATTTTGCCTTCATCCACTCTTTTACTAACCTTTTCAGAAAAGTCCAGCAGGTTGAATAAACATTACCTATCCCTGATAAATCCAAACTGAGACAGGTCCAGCGTTTGGAGGTTCCTTATGTCCTTACTGAGACAGGTCCAGCGTTTGGAGGTTCCTTATGTCCTTACTGAGACAGGTCCAGCGTTTGGAGGTTCCTTATGTCCTTACTGAGACAGGTCCAGCGTTTGGAGGTTCCTTATGTCCTTACTGAGACAGGTCCAGCGTTTGGAGGTTCCTTATGTCCTTACTGAGACAGGTCCAGCGTTTGGAGGTTCCTTATGTCCTTACTGAGACAGGTCCAGCGTTTGGAGGTTCCTTATGTCCTTACTGAGACAGGTCCAGCGTTTGGAGGTTCCTTATGTCCTTACTGAGACAGGTCCAGCGTTTGGAGGTTCCTTATGTCCAAACTGAGACAGGTCCAGTGTTTGGAGGTTCCTTATGTCCAAACTGAGACAGGTCCGGTGTTTGGAGGTTCCTTATGTCCAAACTGAGACAGGTCCGGTGTTTGGAGGTTCCTTATGTCCAAACTGAGACAGGTCCGGTGTTTGGAGGTTCCTTATGTCCTTACTGAGACAGGTCCAGTGTTTGGAGGTTCCTTATGTCCTTACTGAGACAGGTCCAGTGTTTGGAGGTTCCTTATGTCCTTACTGAGACAGGGCCAGTGTTTGGAGTTTCCTTATGTCCTTACTGAGACAGGTCCAGTGTTTGGAGGTTCCTTATGTCCAAACTGAGACAGGTCCAGTGTTTGGAGGTTCCTTATGTCCTTACTGAGACAGGTCCAGTGTTTGGAGTTTCCTTTTGTCCTTACTGAGACAGGTCCAGCGTTTGGAGGTTCCTTATGTCCTTACTGATTATCTCCATGATAAGTCTTCCCATAGCTGAGCATATGAAGCTGATCACATTTATGGGCCTGTAATTGCCTAGCTCTGTTGAATGTCTCCCCTTATGCAGGAGAATGACTGCTGCGGTTCTACATTCAGTAGGTACAAAACCTGTATGGAGGCTTATGTTAAACAGTGTTATTAGGGGTGTATCCAGGGATATTGTCAGGAACCACTGACAGCTTTTGATAGCACTTTTAAGATTTGGTCTTGAGTGAGAGCTGGAGGGGAGACAGTTTCAAGTACATCTTGAGGGACAGACAGAGAAGAGAGAGGGGTAGTTAGAGCTAGATTTGTTGGCCAGTAGGTTCACTATATCTTCAGCCTCAGTGTAGGTAACGTTGTTTACAATCAGCTCTGTGCATTGCTAAATTATAATATTCAGATAACAAACATAACTAAAAAATGCCATCTGATTGTCTTTGGCTTGGGTAGCGATTTTAGGCTTCAAAATTGGCTTAGGTAGATTTATGAAGCTTCTGAGTTTATTTCAGTTATGAGGGCTGTATCTTTCTGGGAATTACTCTTCGTATTTTCTTCCGATTGTAAAAGCTTTTTGATATTACGGTTCCCATCAGGTGGGTTTGCGTCTGGGTTTTGCCTTATGCTTGATCCTACAGGGTACAGTTGCATCTATGCAGCTGTTTACCTGGTGCTACTGTTTTGGCAGAGTATGTTTCTACATTAGCTACCATCACCATAACATCTGCACCACACAGTCATGCTAACAACACCATCATCCCTATCATTAGCACTCATGTCACTAGCTTTTATCACATAAATACAAACAAACTTAACTCTACACAATAACACATATCATATAACACACATTTCCGCACTCTCACAAAACTCAAGCAAACGTCATCAGCCCTACAATTCTAAATCTTAATACTACACCTTACTTGCACAACATTACAATATCAAGATATAACTCCAGAAAAAAACTCAGCTAGATCCAACTCACAAATAACCATTATAAAGCACATACTATCATCCATAAAGAAAATGCTAACCTCTGGTGATATACACCCTAATCCAGGCCCTCTCAAAACCAAACAGATATCTGACCTGCTGATTCTTAATATCAACATAAGAAGCATCACAAACAAGATATCTGAACTGCACACATTTATAGCCCACTACAGTCCTAACATACTGACAATCACAGAAACATGGCTAAACCCTAGCATCCAAAATGAAGACTTCTTCCCCCATGTTATAATACCTTAAGACTGGATAGAGTAGGCAGAAAAGGAGGTGGGTTAGCCATACTCTAAGGACACACTGAACCTCCAACTCCTCCAGACCACACCACCCAAATGTCTAAATGCTGAAACCCTATTTACTGTCCTTTCCATAAATAAAACTAAGAAAATCAATATTCTTTGCTGCTATATACCCCCCCCCCAGGTAACAACTCTCTCATTATAGAAGAAATCCTACACTGGACAAAAGATAGGTACCAAAAGAAAAGTACAGTTTTGTACCTACCATAAATGTAGATGTCCAATAGACATGCAACTGCAGTCATAACATGTGGGTTGTCCTGCCTCAGGCAGCCCTCGGTCGGCCGGATTCCAAAGTCTGGGTCCGACGTCGGCTGATGTCGCATTTCTCTCAGACGTCAGAGCGGCTGGAGTACATAAGCATCAGCCGACGCCATTTTCTTCAGTGTTTCTTGCCCCAGATGCCAGGTGCCCTCCAATGAAGGCTGTAATCAAATTGGAAGACAAAAACAGGATTCCAAACAAATAAATGAGCAATAAAACAAATACACCATAACAGATATCCCCAGCTAAGAGAAACAGGGATAGGAGTGGTCCCTAGGCATAGAGGGGTATGGAGGGAGGGAAAATCCGACTGCAGTTGCATGTCTATCGGACATCTACATTTATAGGTACAAAACTGTACTATGTCCTTCAAGAATGCAACTGCAGTCATAACATGTGGGTAGAATACCATAGCTTAGCTGGGGGAGGAGGAATGCCCTAGGAAAAAGATGGTGTGGCAATCAAACCCTGCAGGACTGCAGAAGCAAAGCCTGGTCTGGATCTGGAGTATAGAGGGAGATTGTAGTGTTTGGAGAATGTATGCACGGAGCTCAATGTAGCAGCTTCTAGAATGTCCTTGGTAGGCACCCCCTCTTAAGAATGCTGTAGAGGTGGCTGTAGCTCTAGTGGAATGTGGTCTGACATTGGCTGGAACAGTCTTTCCATGAAAGGAATAACAGAATCTGATGCAATGTCCAATCCATTTAGAAATAGTCTGTTTTGAAATTGCTTTTCCTTGGACTGCAGGGGCGTAAGCTACAAAAAGTTGTTCAGACTTCCTACTGGCGTTGGTTCTGTCCAGGTAGTATCGAAGTTGTCTGTGAATGTCCAAGGTATGCAACAGTCTTTCCCCCTTATTCTCAGGATTGGGGAAGAAAGCAGGCAGATGAATGGCTTGATTTAAAGAAACCCTAGATACCACCTTTGGCATAAAAGTAGGGTTGGTCCTTAATGAAACCCTGTCTCTGTGAAAAATAATAAAGGGTGGTATTGCCATTAGGGCCTGTAGCTCCGAAACCCTTCTTGCTGAGGTAATTGCCAACTGGAAAGCTGTCTTCCATGAGAGAAATTGCAAGTCAACTGAAGCTGCTGGCTCAAATGGAGGTAGAGTCAGTTTTTCTAGGACAAAATTGAGGTCCCAGGCTGGCACTGGGGCCTTTCTTGGTGGCTTAATGTTCTTGATTCCCCTGAGGAATTGCCTTAGTTAAGGGTGAGAAAAAACAGGAGGATCAGTGTTGTATCTAGCTGAAATAGCAGATGCATGTATCTTTATGAAAGAATATGAGAGGCCGTTCCTTAACATATCTGCCAAATATTCCAAGATGAGTGGGATGTTCAACAATGATGCATCATGTCCCTTGCTGGTATTCCAATTGCTGAATCTTTTCCACTTTGCTAAGTAAACCTTTCTGGTGGATGGTCTTCGAGCCTCTGTTAGTATCCGCTGAACTTCCTTGGAGAGAGATAAGCTGAATTTATTTATGGGGATCTCCCAGGCTGTTAGCTGCAGTGTCTGAAGATTTGGATGCAGTGTTTCGAAATTGTGTTGAGTCAAAAGTAGAGGCCACTGGGGAAGGGCCCACCTCCTGGTGTGACATATGCTCCGTAGTAGTGGGTACCAGTGTTGTCTTGGCCAGTCCAGAGCTATTATGATTCCCTTGGGTTTCTCTGCTTTGATCTTTAGTAATACTGAGGTCATCAGTGGCAGAGGTGGGAATGCATAGATTGCTAGGGAGTTCCAGTTGAATGAGAGTGCATCTATTTTCCAAGCTTTTGGATGGTATGTCCTTGTGCAGAATTTTGGTAGAAGATGGTTGAGGTGAGAGGCAAATAGGTCCACTTCTGGCTTGCCCCATGTCGAAGTGAGTTGTCTTAAGGCCTTCGGATGTAACCTCCACTTGTGTGGATCTGTGAAATTCCTGCTTAGGCTGTCCGCCAACACATTGTCTTTTCCTGGAACAAACTGGGATTGTAACTGGATGTTTAGGCTCAGTGATTTCTCCCAAAGCTGCATTGTCAGTCTGCAAAGGGGGTAAGAGTGGGTGCCCCCTTGCTTGTTTATGTACCACATCACAGTGGTGTTGTCTGTCCGTATCAGTAAATGGCCTTGCTGGAGTTGGTGTTGAAAGGCCTCGATGGCATGCATTACTGCCAGCATTTCCTTTTGGTTTATATGCAGATGTGTTTCCTTTGGAGACCATTGTCCTTGTATACACCTGCCTTCCATGTGCGCCCCCCATCCAAGGTCTGAGGCGTCTGTAGTCATGGTCTGTGTTATCTGTGTTTTTTTGAATTACATACCTGTGTTTTCCTGGCTCACCGAGGCCCACCACAGGAATTCCTTTTGTAGGCATGGAATGAGTGGTATGATTGTCTCCAAGTTGTTGCTGTGTTGAGACCAAATGCTTTTTAGGTACCATTGAAGCTTTCTCATGTGTAGTCTTGCTAATGGAACCAGGAGAATGCAGGATGCCATGTAACCCAGGGCCTGTAGGAATCTCCTTGCAGTCATCTGGGTGAGTTTTGCTAAACCTTTGAAGTAATGAGTTAACTTCTCTTGCTTGTCTTCTGTCAGGTATGCCATCTGAGAGGCTGTGTCTAGTTTGGCTCCTAAGAAGATTATTTGCTGGGATGGCTGCAGTCTTGACTTTTGGAAGTTGACTGTGTATCCCAGAGCTTGAAGTAATCGTATGACATAATCCAGGTTTTTTGTCAACATCAATTTGTCGTCCGCTTGTATGAGTCGTCCAGGTACGGGTAAATTTGTATACCCTGGAGCCTGCAATGAGCAATTACTGAAGCCAGGCATTTTGTGAATACTCTGGGCGCAGTAGATAAGCCAAATGGCAATGCTGAGAATTGATAATGCTCTGGCCCTGCAAGAAATCTGAGGTATCTTCTGCAGCTGTGTCTGATAGGGACATGCAGGTATGCCTCCTTGAGGTCCAGAGTAATCAGCCACGACCCCTTGCCCAGCATGGGAAGGAGTTGCTGTAGAGTCAGCATTTTGAACTTTGGTACTATGAGAAAGGTGTTTAATGCGGACAAGTCCAGTATTGGTCTCCATTGAGATTCTTTTCTTGGAACAAGGAACAGTCTTGAGTAAAACCCCTGGTCTTGTTCTTGTTGTGGAACTCTTTCTACTGCTTTCATCCGAGTCAGCAGAGTGATTTGCTTGATAGCCTCTGCGCTTTGATGTTGTGGTAGATTTGGCATGCCTTGTTTTCTTGGTAAGGTATGAAAATGAAACCTGTACCCTCGGTCTATAATGTCCAAAATCCATTTGTCCTTTGTCAGTCTGTGCCAGTTTTCTGTAAACAGAGATAATTTCCCACCCAAGGGAGCTTCTAGTTGTTCCCTGGTAGGCGGTAGTAGAGGAAAGTCATTGAGATTGTGGTTGTGGGGCAGGTGAAACCCCTGCGTCACTTCTTTGGTTTCCTGGCTGCCATTGTCGTCCCCTATAAGGGCCTCTGTATTGGCCTCTTCCTCGCCACGCCTGTTCTTACCCCTTTGAAACTTTTCTGGATTAGGAAAGGACCAGTTTTTGAAGGCCAATTCCTACTGAATCTGGGGGTTGAACCTGGAGGAAATCTTTCACAGTCTGAACTGATTTTGCTTTTTCTTGATGGTCTTTAACACATCCTTAGCATTTGCACCAAAAGCTTGTTCTTTTCCAAAGGTGCATCCAGAAGTTTTGCTTTTACATGATCTGGTAGAGGTTGATCTTTTAACCAAGCATGTCTGAATGACTGCCCCTGTCATAGCTGCCCTGCATGAAGCTTCCAGTGCATCATATCCACACTGCAGGAAGTGATTGCTTACTTGCTGAGTGTTATGTACAGCTTCCTGCAAAGTCTTCCTGTCTAAAGGATCAGGAGTGGCTAATGTTTTTTGTAAATCTTCTAACAGATAATCCTGATATTGCAACATATGAAAAAGGCAATTTAAAGCTCTCATAGATAAGGTAGTGGATGTGTAAACCTTTTTGCCCCATCTCTCTAATGACCTAGCTTCCCTGTTGGAGGGCAAAGGATTTTTTGAGGTGGAGGCTGAAACTCCTTTAGGCCCCTGTGAAATAGTTTCCAAATCAGCAGTATGGGCCCTGAATAAATGGGAATGAGTTTCTGGGACCCTGTAATACCTGTCTGGCTTGGCTGGAGCAGGAGAAAGAGAATCAGGGGTAGCACTAGAGTCAGAATACAAATCATTCAGAACATCAAGTACAGGAGGAATAGCTAAGGGCCTGTGCTGAGGCTTCTTAAGGAAAGTCCTAAGGCGTTTCCTAGAATCAGAATATTCCTGACCTTGCCACTTGAAATGTTCCTTCATGGTGTGCAGAACTTCCCCAAAAGAAATATCCTCAGGAGGGGAGGCCGAGGGGATGGAATCTTCTGCATCCGAGTCCTCATAGGTCTGAAAGAGCTCTTCCTGGCTATCAGAGTGGAAAGAGCCCTCAGAATCTTCATCTGAAGGAGTAGGGTCAGAGGGTTCAACCCGGGGCCTTTTATCAGGAGGAAGCTGGGATCCTCTCTCAGGATGGGCCTGTGAACCTCTAATCATGGAAATTAAATCAGCAGCCATGGACATAATTTGTGTCTCTGGAGTCGGCTGAGGTAAGGATTTAGAAGTAATATGCTTTGTTTTGCTGGCTGCCTTAGCCCTAGTGTAGGCCTTAATAGACATGGCCATAGGGGGCCTGGCAGCTCCACGTGCAGGAGTGACCTTGTCTACAGCAATGGTCTTGGGCATTTCCTCGGTTTCGGTATCCGGAGGAAAATCTATAACTGGCGGAGTAATGTCTGGAATCGGAGTCGTCGGTAATGCGGTGTCTTCGGTTCGGAGCGGTGGAGAGACCGTCTCAGAGGGAACCGGAGCACTCGCGCTAGGTTTTGGCGTGGAGTCGGTGGTAGACGCGGGCTGAGGATGTCGGTCCCGGTCTTTTCGCTTTTTGGGAGTTTGCGATGTCGGGAGATCCGACGGCATGGTGTAAGCAAAATTATCGCCAAATAAATCTTCAGCGAACTCCACCCGGTGCCTGAGAGTGCGCTTGTTGAAGCGAGCACAGGCTACACAGGCCGAGACGTCGTGGTCTGGGCCCAGGCAAGGGAGGCAGTAAGAGTGGAAATCCTTATGAGGTATTTGTTTACCACAAGAAAGACAATTGTTAACTTTTTCAGTAATTTCTGACATCGGCTGAGGCAAGAAAAGGTCCCCAACGGGGTACTTAGCTTTTCTGATGACTTCGGTATTGTAGAATACAGGAGCTGACCGACCGGCACTTGCAAACTGCTTCTGCTTCGGGCACCGCGCGGCAAGAAAGACTGAAGAAAATGGCATCGGCTGATGCTTATGTACTCCAGCCGCTCTGACGTCGGAGAGAAATGCGACATCAGCCGACGTCAGACCCAGACTTTGGAATCCGGCCGACTGAGGGCTGCCTGAGGCAGGACAACCCACATGTTATGACTGCAGTTGCATTCTTGAAGGACATCTATCCTATTAGTTGACCTAAATACTGACTGGGCAGCTTGTGATTCCAACAACCCCACTAACCATATTAATCTATATGGGTTCTCTCAACTGACTGAAGAGCCCACTAGAATAGATAAAAAAATTGAAAAATAAATATTCTTGATTGGACTCTGATCAACTATCCCAAACAAAACTACCAGGTAGGTTACCTTCCAGATGGTCTCAATTACCATATCCCCACATTCCTACTACGCAAACACTCCAACCTACCCAAACCCATTGTTTACAAACTAATACGGGATGACCGCAACCTTACCCCACATTATTTCAATACTGTTCTGGGACACTAGTGCCCTACTAAAAGCCAGCGATAAAGCCTGGAAAATCTGGAAAAGAGAAAACACCACCAGTTCCAAGCAAAACTACCAACAGCTTAGAAATCAGACCAAGGCTCAAACTAAACAAAACTACTTCCTCAGTGCCCAAAACAAATACTCAAAAAATCCACAAACATTCTGGCATTCTATTAACTCCTTACTAAACCCAGGCAAAACCACTACTCCAGCTCCAAACTCTACAGAGAGTAATTTAGACATAGCCACTCAGTTTAACCACCACTTCACAAAATCCATCCTGGCTCTATCCAGCCAGCTAACCAATCATGGTTCATTACATACCCAAACCAAAAACTCCCTCCTTTACTCCATCACCTGTCCCCACCTCTACAATTAAGAAACTCCTTATAAAACTTAAACCCACCACCCTTGCAGCTGATAACTTACCTGCTACCTTCATAAAAATGGCCTCTGACTCTCTATCTTATCCCATCTCCATCCTAATCAACCGCTCCATACAAGAATCCTATATTCCCAAACTCTGGAAAGTATCTTATATTATTCCTCTTCATAAAGGGGGCAACTCCTATGACTTATCATACTACCGACCCATTGCCATGCTATCTAAAATTCTAGAGAAATGCATCCATTTGCAAGTCATGAAATTCCTCAACACACATCATCTACTCTCTACCACACAACATGGCTTCCGCCCTCATCACAGCACAACCATTGCTCTTCTTTCATTCTCTAATCTAGTTAACCTTCACAGGAACGACATCATCAGCCATTTTCTTGGACCTCTCAAAGGCATTTGACATGGTCTCTCACTCCATTCTGCTAGATTCTTTAGCCTCACCATCTTTCACCCCATCTAGCATAGCCTGGTTTAGAACTTACCTATCTGACAGGCAACAATCTGTCCAATGGCAAGGAGCACTATCCCTCCAACTTCCAACTACCATAGGAGTCCCACAAGGCTCGATACTGGGCCCACTTCTCTTTTCTATTTTCACAAACAACCTGAATAGCTCTACCCAGCATGGCACACTTATTCAATACGCAGATGATTCAACCCAGATCTGCACTCCTCATCTCCCACCATTAAACAGAAACTTACCCAGGAAACCTTTAACTCTGTAGAAGAATGGATCTCAGGTAGCCAACTAATCCTAAACCCCAATAAGACAACACTATTACTATTTTCCCCTAACAAATCAAAAGCTCGCCTCTCCTTTTCCATCACCTCTAAAAACAGCATTACCATCTCCCCTTCTGACCACACCAAACTTCTTGGTATTGAAATTAACAACAGTCTTAAATTTGATATCCACATCTCACAAACCATCAAATTGGTTCACAAAAAAATGGGCGCTCTATATAGGCACAAAAACTTTCTCTCACACCAACCTTGTCCAGAGTCACCTTCTGTCCACACCACTGTACGCAGCACCTATTTTCACCCATATTAGAAAAACTGACCTAAACAAGCTAGAATCCAGTTACAATAAGATAGCCAAGTTTGCTACAAACTCCAGTTACAGAACACATCACTGTGTTGAACTAATATGGCTAGAGTTACCACAGCTACTTAACTATCGCCAGCTAGTTAACTGCATATAACATCCTTAAGTACCCTGAAAAAAAATCATCTATATCCAATCTTCTTACCCATTACACTGCAAATCGGCATCTCCAATCTCGTAACAAATCTCTCCTCTGCATTTTTTCCCACACTGTTGCTGAAAACTAGAATTCCCTCCCCCACTCTCTGACCACTGCCTCTACCACCCCACAATTCAAACACTCCCTCAGATCACATCTACTAAACACCTGGTTATGTCCTTGTATCATTTATCCTTCACTCTCCCATCTCCCCCCTTCTTTTTCCAACTTGCAAGCTACTCACTTTAACCATCTACAGTATTAAACCCAGCCAATAACTCTGGCTATTAGTTCATAGGTTCATACTAGGCTATCTGCCCGAGGGCATTTACAAGCCTAGCCCATAGTTTTGTGGCTTACGCCACCCCTTTAGTTTGGAGAAACTATGCCCATTATTTTGCTGTGCCTCTGTCGAGCGGCAATTGCTCCTCTTTTTGTCAGAATCATTATACACCTGCACATTAAGTGGAATTCTTGACTGTTTCTCCTGGAAAATGTCTTTTTCCAATTTATTTTATATATTTTCAGTGTTTGTCTGGCAAATGTCTAACTCCATGTGTTATTATTTAAATGACCTTTGTATAACACTGTAAAAATTTGCTTCACTCTCTTTTTTTTTTTTTTGTAACACTGTTTTGGAGCTTTTCTCCTCAGGCCTCCACTGTAAATAGACATGGTCCAGTTGGAATTTCCTGGTTAACAAATGTAGAATAAAACAAATAAATGAATAAAATACTCAGTGGAGTTAATTCATTTTGGTGGGAATTTGAAAAGTACAGTTGTGTACACTTACCATAAATGTAGATGTTCGAGTGTATCCACTGTTGCAGTCATTACACTTGGGTTATCCTGCTGGCAGGCTACCCTCAGTCGGCCTGAATTCCAAAGTCTAGGTCCGGCGTCAGTTGTTGTCACTTCTTCCCTGATGTCAGTACGCCAGGGATATAAAAGATGCAGCTGACGCCATTTTCTTCAGTTTTTCTTGCCCCAGATGACAGGTGCCCCCAAAAGAGAAGGCTAAAAATATGCCAATAAAACATGCATGCACCAAAATATATTATACCTTCATCTACAAGAAAATACATCACATAGGTTGCATAGATTAGGGAAGTGCAGCTAAGTTCCAGCAAAACGAGATGGCGGAAGGTGGATGGGTAACCTGGACTGCAACAGTGAATATACTCGAACATCTACATTTATGGCAAGTGTACACAACTGTACTATGTTCATGTTTCACTGTTGCAGTCATTGCACTTGGGTTGAATCCCAATGCTATGGTTGGGAGGCTGGAGCTAAATAGCATTAGGAGCGGCTATGAGGCCCTGCAGAACTGCAGTGGCAAAGCCTGCCCTGGATTTAGTTTCATAGTTTCATAGTATAGTACTAGGCTATCTGCCCTGGGGCATTTGTAAGCCTAACCATAGTGATGTGGCTTTTGCCACCCCATGAAATGGTACAAAAATGTACAGAATAAATTTAGAATACTGTGCCTCTGTCTAGTAGTGACACAATGAAGGTCCCCTTATATAATATAATTAGTTTACTGTGCCCCTGTCTAGCAGTGACACAGATGTGACCCCTGGGGTAAACTTACGATCTCCCATCCACTCATCAAGATTTCTGTTGAAGAGAGTCAGTGAGGGGCTCTGCCTAATACGAACTGGGATCTTGTTCCAAAGCATGGGAAGCCTCTGGGTTATGAATCTATCCCTCCAGCATGTCCTATTCATACTTGTGCTGAGGTTTAAGTCTTTAGCTCTCGTGGTCCTGATGGATTTGGATTTTTTGAGGTGGAGCATGCCCATCAGATCCTGATTGGACATGGCCTTGTACGTCAGGCAGAGATCACCTCTGAGCAGGCGGTATGCTAATGAATAGAGCTGAAGTTTCTTTAGTCTGGCAGAATAAGACATATGTTGGAGACCCTTGATCCTCTTGGTGAGGTACTTTTGTGGTCTCTCCAGCTGTTGCAAATGCCGGGTGGCAAATGATAGTGCTTTGTAAAGGTGTGCACTGAACTCCAGGTAGCAGCCTCTAAAATGTCTTTGGTTGGTACTCCCCTGAGGAAGGCTGATGAAGTGGCTGCTGCTCTGGATGAATGTGGCCTAATGCCCTTAGGCACTGGATTGCTATGTTGTGAATAACAGAAACTAATGCAGTGGCCTATCCACTTTGAAATAGTCTGCTTTGAGATAGCCTTTCCTTGCGATCCTACAGCATATCACGCACAGGTGAAAGCTGCCCTCTCCAAAGCAAAAAACGCAGCATCTATGGGACCGGACGGTGACCCAGGCTGTGTCTTACACGATCTCCAAGAAGAGCTGAACCCTCACATTAAGTCACTGTTCAAACTTAGCCTTACTACAGGATATGTATCCAAAGAATGGCGTACAGCTACAGTGGTCCCACTCCACAAAGGTGGTGCCACAACGGAACCCAGAAACTATCGCCCCATAAGCCTGACTAGTCTGGTCTGTAAAGCTATGGAGTGTATTATCATGGAACTCATAAACAAAGACATTGGGAGCCTCCAGACACTGGACCCTACCCAATTCGGCTTTGTTAAGGGCAGATCTTGCCTCAAACCTAGTTGATTTCTTTGAAACAGTTACCAAAGCCATAGATGAGGGCAAGGTAGTCCACACAGCCTACCTGGACCTCGCAAAAGCCTTCGACACAGTACTCCACTCGGGCATCATAAATAAGCTTACCAGCTTAACTATCAACCCCTATATCACAAGATGGGTTGCAAACTGGCTCAGAGATAGAACCCACATGGCAGTGAGCAAAGCAGCATGCTTCAAAACAAAGCACAAATCCAAAAAGAAACGATGGCAGAATAGCACAAAAAAAAGTTTAATCCACGAAGTAAAATCCACAGGATTCAGACTGAGTCTGAAGAAATCTCCCTTTGGAGATGAAAGCGCTCACTTGTGGTTATATAACAGCTTAATTACAGCTTGTTTTCGTGTGTTTTATTGGATTTTATCCTGTGGA
Organism: Protopterus annectens; assembly: GCF_019279795.1. Taxonomy (NCBI): domain Eukaryota; kingdom Metazoa; phylum Chordata; order Ceratodontiformes; family Protopteridae; genus Protopterus; species Protopterus annectens. The sequence goes on from NC_056743.1 coordinate 23,896,011, forward strand.
CTTTACTTTGTGGATTAAACTTCTTTTTGTGCTATTCTGCCATCGTTTCTTTTTGGATTTGTATAGAACCCACATGGTCAGAATCGCAGGTGCCATGTCCGAATCCAAACCAGTTACAAGTGGCGTCCCACAGGGCTCAGTTCTGGGACCTCTCTTGTTCGGTATATACTTCTCTGAGGTTCAGGCTAACATGGGGGGATTATGGCTGACAAAGTTCGTAGATGACTGCAAACTTGGGGCCGTAATCGAATCTCCAGCTCATAAGCATCCTCCAAAAGGGTCTCACAGAGACGGATGCTTGGAGCCAGAGCCACAGCCTCAAGCTAAATGCTAAAAAGTGCATAGTCATCCCCTTTGGGAAAAACAAGGTGCCCACAAATTACCACATAGGTGGTAATCCATTAAGTACGGAAGAAGTAATTAGAGATTTGGGGACCAACGTAGATAATAATCTCTCCTTTGATAATCACGTTGCCAAAGTGGTTAGAAAGACCTTCTATATAGCCTACCTTATCACAAAAGGGTTCGCATCTAGATCAAGAGAGGTCATTGTGCCCCTCTACTCGTCACTCATCAGGCCCATAATTGAATACAATGGCCCTTTTGGGATGTACCTTACCTGACACCTGCAGCAACCGGAGAGACCCCAAAAGTAGCTCACCAAGAGGATCATGGGCTACAAACAGATGTCCTATGCAGCTCGACTAAAGAAACTCCAGCTCTACTCAGTTGCTTACCACCTACTCGGAGGCGATCTATGCCTGACGTACAAAGCCATGTTAAACCCAGAATTAATGGACATGCTCCACCTCAACAAATCCAAGTCCCTTAGAGCTACAAGCTCCAGGGGCCTAAACCCCAGCACAAAAATAAATAGGACATGCTGGAGGGACAGATTCATTTCCCAGAGGCTCCCCTCACTCTGGAATAGAATCTCAATTCATGTTAGACACAGCCCCTCGCTGACCCTCTTCAAGCGAAATTTGGACGTGTGGATGGGAAATCGGAAATTCACCCCTGGGATCTCTCGTGTCCCTGCTAGACAGAGGCACAGTAAACTAATCTTAAAAGGGTACCTTCTGTGACCTACTTTACAGAGGCACAGTAGGCTAAGCTAATAGGGAGGCGGAAGCCAAATACACTCTGGCTAGGCTTATAAATGCCCTAGGGCAGATAGCCTAGTATCTACCTATGAACCTATATGCCACTAGTAGTTGCTCAGTCTTTCTGAAAGCTTTGGCTCTGTTCAAGTAGAAGCATAGCTGTCTGTGTATGTCCAAAGAATGCAGAATTCTCTCCCCCTTATTCTGTGGGTTTGGATAAAAAGTAGGCAGATGAATAGCTTGGTTAAGGGCCACACTGGACACTACCTTAGGCATAAATGCCGGGTTTGTCCTCAGAGAAACCCTGTCTGGATAAAAAATGATAAAAGGTTCCACAGCCATGAGTGCCTGTAGCTCTGAGACTCGTCTTGCAGAGGTTAATGTTAGGAGCAGAGCTGTTTTCCAAGATAAAAACTTTATATCAGCTGTAGTGGCTGGCTCAAAAGGGGGCAGAGTGGGTTTTTCCAAAACATAATTGAGGTCTCATGCAGGTATTGGTGATCTCCTTGGAGGCCTTAAGTTTTTGGCTCCTCTGAGGTATTGACTTAACAAAGGATGAGAAAAGATTGGTGGCTCTGTATTGTAATGAGCCGAAATGGCAGAGGCATGAATTTTAATTGATGAAAAGGATAGGCCTTTGTCCAGCATCTCAGTTAAGTATTGCAAAATCTGAGGAATATTTGGTCCTGCTGTGTCAATTCCTTGTGCCTAGCTCCAGGTACAGAATCTCTTCTATTTTTCAGCATAAGATTTTCTAGTACTAGGCCTCCTGGCCTCCAAAATGACACCCATCACCGCTTTAGTGAGAGGTGTGTTTTGTATGACTATATTATCCGCCATGCTGCCAGATTTAAGGTCTTGAGTTGGCTGTGCAGGATCTGATTGTTTTGTTGGGAAAGTAGGTGAGGTACTTGAGGTAAGGTCCAGTCTGGGCATTGAGACAAGTTACTTAGGATTGGATACCAGTACTGGCGGGGCCAGTCTGGGGCAATCAGTATCATTTTTGGCTTCTCTTGTCTGACCTTTAGGAGTACCTTGGGGAGGAGAGGCAGTGGAGGAAAGGCATATACTGTTAAGTTTTTCCAGCTGAAAGATAGGGCATCCACTTTCCATGTTTGTCTGTGATGAGTCCTTGTGCAGAATCTCTTTAGTTGGCAGCTGTGAGGAGAGGGAAACAGGTCTATGTCCAGGCATCCCCATTTCCTTGTTATCATGTTGAAGACTTGTGGATCCAATTTCCACTCATGGGGATCCATGAGGTTTCTGCTTAGTTCGTCTGCCAGAGTATTTATCTTTCCTGGCAGGAATTGTGCCTGCAGATGTACTTGGTAAGTCAATGCTGTGCTCCACAAAGTCATGGCTAGTCTGCAGAGGGAGTAAGAATGAGTGCCTCCCTGCTTGTTTATATACCACATGACTATGGTATTGTCTCTGTCTTTATCAGTAGTTGTCCCGGATGAAGTAGGTCCTTGAGGGCTGTCAGGGCATTCCGAAGAGCTAGCATCTCTTTTTGATTGATATGTAGATGCATTTGGTTGGCGGATCATGTGCCTTGAAAACATCTTCCTGCCATGTGCACCCCCCCAGGCATAACCTGATGCATCCGTTGTCAATGTCTGCCTGGCTGGGGGTAAGCTGAATGGCTGTCCCTTGTTCTGGTGACAGGCCTTCGCCGACCATCGAAACTCCTGTTGCAGGCAGGGAATGAGAGTAATTATTGTTTCCAGGCTGTGGCAATGCTGAGTCCAAGCACTTTTTAGGTACCACTGAAGTTTCCTCATATGCAGTCTTGCATATGGAATTAGTAGAATGCGGGATGCCATGAAGCCCAAAGCCTGCAGAATTTTTCTTGCAGATAACTGGGCCTTTGTTGCCAACAGTTTGAAATAGGTAGTCAGTTGCCTTTGTCTGGCGTGAGATAAGCCATCTGGGCAGTTGTATTTAAGCTTGCACCCAGGAATATTATCTCTTGAGAGGGTACTAGTTTTGATTTTTGTTCGTTGACTGTGTACCCTGGGCATGGTAGTAATCTCTTTACAAATGCCAGATGCTGTAGTAGAATGTCCTTGTTCTCTGCTTGTATGAGGCAGTCGTTCAAGTAAGGATATATTTGTATTCCTCTTTGTCTGCAGAATGCAATTACTGGTGCCAGGCACTTTGTGAAGACCCTGGGCGCAGTAGATAAGCCAAAGGGCAGTGCAGAGAATTGGTAGTGCATTGAGCCAGCTTTGAATCTGAGGTATCTTCTGCATGTTTGTCTGATTGGGACATGCAGGTATGCCTCTTTTAGGTCTAAAGTCACAAGCCAAGCCTTCTTGCCCAGCATGGGCAGAAGCTGCTGTAAGGTCAACATTTTGAATTTTGGTATATCCAGATATGTGTTTAGAATAGATAGGTCCAGTATTGGTCTCCAAGCTTTGTCCTTTCTGGGTACCAAGAACAGTCTTGAATAAAATCCTTGTCTCTGCTCTTGTTCATTGTACTTGCTGAATGGCCCTCATGTCCATGAGGGATGAGACTTGTTTTTTGCCTCTACCCATTGGTTTTTTGGTAGGTCTGGCCAACTGTTTGCCCTTGGCAGGGTATGAAAGTGAAACTTGTAGCCCTGTGACACTGTCTAAGACCCATTTGTCCTGGGTTATTATGTGCCAATTTTGAGAAAAAAGTGCTAGTTTTCCCCCTAAAGGTGCTGCCAGAAGGTAAGTGCTTGGCGCAGGCATGGGGAAGTCATTGGGACTGTTTCCTGTAAGGCTGTGATTTGTCTTCTCCACTTTTGGAGGTAGAAGCACCCCATTGTTTAGACTTGTATGATCCTTGGGGCTGGGATCTGCCCCTTTGTGGTCTGTCTGACACTGGAAAGGACTAATTCTTTGTAGGCCAGTGTCTGCTAAATCTTGGAGGCTGTACCTGTAAGAAATCTTTGACGGTTTGCATAGATTTAGCTTTGTCCTCCATTTTCTTTAACACCTCTTCTGCTTTAACACCAAACACGGTAACATGCTGTAATGGAGCATCTAATAATTTTGCTTCAACATGATCTGGTAAATTTTGTTCCTTTAACCAAGCATGCCTCCTAATGACAGAACCTGTGACAGTGGCCCTGCAGGAGGCCTCCAAAGAATCAAAACCACATTGCAAAGTATGCTTTGCAACTTGCTCAGCTGCATGCAATAAATCCTGCATTTCATTGTTTTCTGCACCTTCAGAATTTCTCAACATTTTCTGTTTAAGCAGTGACATAATATATTGTTGATATTTGAGCATATGAAACTGACAATTTAAAGCCCTTGTAGCCAAGGTAGCAGAGGTGCAAATCTTATTTCCCCATCTGTCTAATGCCCTAGAATCCGTGTCAGAGGGGGTAGGTTTTTTTGCAGTGGATGCCTTGACCCCTTTGGGACCCTGAGAAATAGTTTCTGGGTCAGCAGCAGAGTTCTTGAAAAGGAATTTATGAGAGTCAAGCACCCTGTAGTACCTGTCTGGCTTAACAGGAGCTGGAGGTAAGGAGTCAGGGGTCAGACTGGACTCTGAAAATACATCTGCAATGTCTAACACAGGCGGAATAGCTAGTGGGAGTAAAAGGAAGTCCCTGAGCCTTTTCTTAGATCCAGAATTATCTTGGCTCTCCCAGTGGAAATGTTCCCTCATGGTATGCAGGGTTTCTCCAAAAGACTAATCCTCGGGAGGAGAGGCTGAAGGGATAGATTCTTCAGCATCAGAATCCTCATAGGGAGGAGGAGAGTATTCCTGATCAGAAGAGGAATTTGAAGAAATGGAAACCTGATCTGAAGATTCATATTCTGTCTCTTGCCTAGGCCTCTTATCAGGAGGAGGATGGGAATCCCTGATCAAAGTAATTAAGTCTTCAGCCATTTTGAGCATCTGTTTTCTGGGCATGGAGGCCTGACCATGAGGTTATTGTACTTGTTTCTTTGTCTTTAAAGATGCTTTAGTCTTTGCCTTTGTAGCTGGAGTCACTTTAATGTACAATAGAGTAGGTCTGAAAACACCCTCAGAAGTCAATGCCTGCTTAGCGGCCCCGGACCCATCTGAGGGAATAGTTTCCGAAGGTCCAATACCTTGAGCTTCCAGTGGCCTAGGCGACTCCACGTGGGAATCTATAGCAGCCTGCGGGTCCAAAGTAGCGGGTGTCAGGGGCTGCAAAAGCGCCTCACTGAGAGCCAGCGAACCGGCGACTGGCTTAGAACAAGCCTCGTCATCGGTTTTAGACCTTGGATGCCTGTCCTTTTCTTTTTCTTAGCGTTTCTTGTGAATTGCGGTAGTCGGTTGGCTATCCGACGGCATCGTGTAATTAAATCTTCTGCCAAACTAGTGAAAAGCAAAATCGTACCACTTTATAGTGTGCTGGTTAAATATAGCACAAAACCGACAACAAGCAACATCGTGGTCAGGGCCTAGGCAAGGAATACAGTAAGAATGAAAATCCTTATGAGGTATTTGCTTCCCACAAGAAATACAATTAACTTTTTCTGACATCGGTCTGGAGCAAGAAAAAAGTTTTCCCCAATGGGGTACTTAGCTTTTAATGAAGACTTCAGATCTGAAATTCCAACACGAAAATCTCAGGAGTCGGCCGACCGGCACTTGCGAACTGCTTCTGCTTCGGGCACCACGCAACAAGAAAGACTGAAGAAAATGGTGTAGGCTGCATTTTTTATAACCCTGGCCCACTGACGTCAGGGAAGAGGTGACAGCAACTGACGCCGGACCTAGACTTTGGAATTCAGGCCGACTGAGGGTAGCCTGCCAGCAAGATAACCCAAGTGTAATGACTGCAACAGTGAAACGAAGAACATCTAGCTAATGTATCACTTAAGAGTAGATAGTTTGTATTAGAGACATTTCTAAAGGTAATTTGTGTGAAAGGGATCTCTGGTTTCAATTTTAAAGTATCAGAAATTCGTAGGTTCATATTGTTTACTAGTCTAACAACCACAAGGGACTTAATAAATCTAGCCATGCATCCTAAATTTCTGACAAATTTTTGTACCCTTGATAAGTGTAAATAAGGGAAACATTTTTGCCTTGCTCACTAGAAACATAGCTGCCAAACCAGGGGTGAATTTCCTGTTCCTCATCCAGTTATCCAAGTTGCACTTGAATTGGGTTGGGAATCTGCCTCACACGGATGGGGAACCTGTTCCAGAGACTGGGTAGTTTCTCGGATACATATCTGTCTGTCTCTCTGATGCCAGTTTTATTATTTACATCACAGGCAAGGTTTTAAGTGTTTAGAATGGGTAATTCTGGTGCTGTTTGTTTGCGGATATGCAGGAGATCCCTTCAGGGTGGTGTTGGACAATGCCTTGTATGGCTGGCATAGATCTACCCTCAACAACCTGTAGGAAACAGAATACAAGGATAGGGCTTTGAGGAGGTCTGCACAGACCAGGTTACTTGTATCCTATATTCTTTTAGTGAGGAACCTCTGTGGACATTCTAATTGTTGGAAGAGCCTAGATAGAGAACATCAACAGTAATCCCTCTGCACAAAGGTGGGCTATCTACAGACCCTGGAAACTAAAGACTTGTAAGTCTCACTGGTCTCATATACAAAGCCATGGAAAGAATTATCATGGAAATGATCAAAATGACATAGGACACCACCAGACACTGGACGCAACCCAATCTGATATTGTCAAGGGCAGGTCATACATACTCAGCCTGTGGTTGAGGGCAAAATGGTTCACACTTCTAACCTTGACCTGGTCAAGGCATTTGACACAATAACCAACTCTCCTAAATCAGATACAGGAGCACTGTAAAGATAGGTCTAGGGCATACAGTGGAACAATTTCATTGGACCTAGATGCCTTACCTTTGTTTGTAAGTTGCACAACCTAGAATGATTTTCTCACTACTGTGGACATGTGATGGTCAAAGGCTAGATTACTTTTTATGTGTATCCCCAAGTCCCTGATTACTGGCTCAAGTCTTAGAGGTGTGTAGTCAATATAATAGTTACAAAGGGTGGATGACTTTCCAAAGGATACTATTATGCATTTCTTGGCATTTAGTTTTAGTCCATGGCTCTGACACCAGTTATCAGACTTTGTCAGGCCTTCTTGGAGAACATTTGTATCGGTGGGGGATTCTATGACTGTTCCTAATTTGCAGTCACCTGCAAATTTAGTCAGCCAGAGGCCACTGACATTGGACTTGATTTCAAAGAAGTAAATGCTAAAAAGGAGCGGTCCCAGGAACAGTCCCTATGGGACTATACTTGTGACTGGCCTCTTCGCAGAGGTAGATTCCCCAATTCAATCTTCCTGGGTCCTGTCTGTGAGCCAGCTGGCTATACACTGGGTGACATCAGGGTTTATACGTAACCTCTTGACTTTGTTAACAACACCCAAGTGAGGCATTGTGTCAAATGCCTTGGCCAGTTCAAGGCAGGCAGTGTGAACCAAACTGCCAACTACTGCTTTGGTGAACTTCTCAAAGAGGTCCACCAGGCTGAATATGCATGACCTGCCCATGACAATACCAAATTGGGATGTGCCCAGTTACTGGAAGTTTCTTTTTTCACTTTGTTCATTTCCATGATAATTCTTTCCATGGCTTTGCATGTGAGAGTAGTGAAACTTAAGGGTCTATAGATGGCTCACATTTGTGCAGAGGGATTCCTATTACTATTCCCCATTTGTGAGGCATGAAGCCTGTTTGGAGGCTACAGTTAAACAGCAATTCCAGAAGGCCTGATAGGTCATGCTTCAAGCTGTTTAGAAGGTATCCTGCGATATTGTCTCGGCATGTTGATGCAGTATTCTTGGCCTTGGAGAGAGCATTAAGGACCTGCTCCCTAGTGATAGAAGGGGCTGTTATATTTGATGTTACTTCCTGAGTGAAGTTTCATGGGAACACAGGGGTAATGCTGGAGCTGAATTTGCTGGCCAGTAAGTTTGCTATACCTTCTGGCTCAGTATAGGTGGCTTCATTAACAATGAGTTACATCAGAGCTTTCAGTATAGGCTGTCACTTTAAGAACTAGGCAGCACAGAGAACACTCCTGTCTTATTTATATATATTTTTCTTTTTTTGCGTTCAGCTAAAATGACCAGTATGATTTATTGCTAAATGTTTTTTTAAGATGTTAACTACATTTATTGACACCTAGTCAAGTTAGTTTGCTGCATGTGTAAAGTATTTGGGTGCTTACTAACCCGTTTTTAATTCATTTACTTTATAGCTTGTGAATGAAGTTAATGGGCGGGGACCCATGATGTAGTGAATTTATTATTCAAACTTCCCTTTGATAGGGAATTGAACATCATGTGATTTTTTTAGAGTATGTCTTAACAGATGATCTTGCAATTTCGTTTTTGTACCTCGGACAGATTTTGTTTAAACTTTGCAAACACTCCATATCTTCAACTTCTGTTTTTTAACTTCTGATTTATTGATCTTTTCTACATTCCATCTTCTGTTAAACCCCCCTTAAAACTTTTTTTAAAAAACCTCATATGAAATAGCCGAACTTATCGTATTAGAACAGGGTGAATCCCTGTGAATTTAGGTTACAGTTTTGCAGCTCTTAACTTTAATAATGAAGTTATGGATAAGTTCTCTTTCAAAGCAGGTTTGACAGTAGCTTGTAATTTAACCTAATTTCAGAAAAGGTTTTAAGGTCAGAAAGTTTTTGGCGTATTTAAAAAAAAAATAACATGTTTTTAACAGATGTATGTTTTCATTTGCAGGGTTTTACGTTTTAAGCATAGATTTTAAGTATTGTTTTTAAACAATTTAGGGTGGCCACTATGGTGCAGCGGTTAGCGTTGCAGCCTCACAGCAAGAGGTTCTCCGATTAGATTCTCGGCGGGGGTGCCTTCTGTGCAGACTCTGCATGTCCTCCCTGTGGTCATGTGAGTTTCCAACAGGTGCTCCGGTTTCCTCCCACATCCCAAAGACATGCTGTAGGTGGATTGGACACACTAAATTGGCCCAAGGTGTGAGTGTGTGCATGTGTTTGCCTTCTGTGGAAAGTTGGGCGCCGGGCTGGCAACTCGACACCGTAAAACTCCACTGCCAATCATGAGCAGACAGGTGGATCTGCTGTGGCAACCCCTAACCGGGTAAAAGCCGAAAGAAGAAGAAGTGGTTGCACCACATGATGGCAGCACAAGCTTAACATTCTATTTTATTTGATATTATAATAAATTCCATGTTTAGTTGGTATAGAGAATTGTTTTATGAAACATATTAAAAAGTCCTATGTAACTTGTATGAAATATGTTTTATCCATAAGCTTTTTAAAGGAATTTCGTATACTATTTCAGTTAATTAATGAATTATGGGGTAATACAAAAAGGGGAATGTCTGGTTAGTGAGTCCACATCTGACGAAGTTAGTGACAAAAACGTATTTGTGTTTGGAAAACATTAATGTGGCGTTGCGTTGCTGTTTTATGCAAATAAACTTTCTTTGTCTGGACATCTTGCGTGCTTCATTTTTGGATTCCAAGGGGCCCTGCCTGCGGATCTTTTTATACAACCTATAGTTCTATAACTATCATTAACCAATTGGTTGATATGATTACAACAACTCATAGCTGAATCCACCCATATACCCAGGTCCTTAAATGAGAATACAGTTTAAATCACTGTGTGCTGTATAAAATATTCACATTTCAGTTTATGCCTACCTAATCTCATATGCTTAGTTTTTGATGCATTTATCAGCATATTATACTCCTGTGCCCAAATGGTCAATTTTGTCAAGTTATTTTGCAGACATGCCTTATCTGTAACACATGTAATCAGTTTACCCAATTTCAGGTCGTCTGCATATAGTCTGTAGAACACCTCATATGAAAAATTTAGGTCTGTAGTATAGTCCCTTTATACAGCACTCCATTACTATAGACCCCCATTTAGAGCACTCAGTTATACCACACCCCTCCATTTTCTCTCCTCATTGTGAAAACAGGATTTAACCTACCATTATTTATGGTCGGTTTTCCCTCCATTTCTCCCACCAGCCTGACTGAAATGGGTCTCCCGAGATAGTGTAGCAACTGCCTCATGTACACTGACAACCATCCACTCCTAAATCAACCAAGTACAATTTGTGAGAGATGTATCTACACTGGGAATCTGGTACCCTTGCTCTCTTGCACACAGAATAGTAACTCTAAACAGGTTTTCAGCTCACATACTACATCTCCTACGCAAACCATGCACTCAACACACAAATCATCATATGCAGATACCTCTGCACCAGAAACCTACCTAAACACCAGAGAACTTCCAAACACAAAGATGCTAGACCTAATAAAGCACCTACAGCATGCAATAAACAAAAACACAAGCACCAGTGTCTCACTAAAAAAGCCCCTAAGGTAAAGCACATCTAAACCAAATTTTTTAGTCATAGTTGACTCCATTGTGAGACACACACATGTCCCACTCACCAGGCTGGTATGGTCAGCTGTCTATCAGGTGCCAAGATCGGCCAATTCACACATGCACTCAAGTCTCTCAACAAGTACTGTTATGACTCCATCATAGTTTATGTTGGTATGCATGACTTGAGAAGTACCTTACCAGACTACATAAAGAGAGACATTGATTGAGCCCATGAATATGCGTCTCAGCCAGGTATGCCCTTAGGCTGGAGCAGCATTCTATCCTCACCTAGGATGAAACCACAATATAAAAAAACATGACTGACTTCAACTGGCGTAGATTCTGGTGTCATTATAAGGGGATTCAGTTCTTGTCAGACTGAGATGACATGGATGACAGACCACACTGCTTTGCCAGAGATGGTCTTCCCCTGACACCTCTAAGCTTTTGGTTACTGGCCAAGGCACTTGGCTCCCCCATATAGGCAGGGTCTTAAGAATAAAATTTCTGACGTGAGAATATCATTCACAAATAAATTAAATGTTATGCTGCTAAGTGCCGAGTTTAAATCAAAAACTGCACTCTTTGGAAGCACTCCTCTCCCTGGAGGATGTTGACATCTGTACAGTCACAGAAACTTGGTTCAGGGCCACAGAGAGTACCCCGGCCTTTCAAGGCTACAATGCTTCCCACACTTTCAGACAGCAAAATGAACGTGTGAGAACCAATGGAGCCAGAGTATCTTATTTTCATCAAAGATAAATACACCTCCAGACAAGTTCAAGTAACTGTGGGCAAGACCCCCCTTCAAGTTATTGTTAGCTATAAGCCCCCCTTCAATGAACCTAGATACCCACACTGTTTATTTGGACCTACTTGAGACAATCAAATTACAATCAATCACTCTAGTTATGGGAAGTTTTGAGACAATCAAATTACAATCAATCACTCTAGTTATGGGAAGTTTTAACTATCTCCCCATTGACTGGGAAATGTATGTGAGTGCCCACATGCTAGTGCAAAGGTTCCTGGACTTTAACACTAACACTAATACCCTGGAACAAATAGTATGTAACCCCCAGAAGGGGCTCAAATATTCTCATCCTGGTCCTTATCAACATTGGTAACTATTGCACCACCACAAGTATAGGACCCTCACTGGTTAAATCTGATCACACAAGTCATACTTGAAATAGCTATAACACCCAAACTCCTCTAAGCTGGAATCAGGCAAAACATGTTTACCAAAGCTAATTACACCCCACACCCCCCCCAGAGGATGGCATAAATAATTTCTAAGCTCTTGTTCCCACAGATGATACTGACAACTCAGCTAAAGGTATGCACAAATGCCCTGTACAAACACTTACACAAATGTAGTGACACAGCTGTACCTGATAGGATCAAAACAGAGCCTCAAGAAAAAAACAAGCCTCCTTAGTGGACATATAGCATTAATAAGTTATACAAGAGGAAGAAGTTGCTGTCTAACAATAAAAAAAAGAGAGCTACCAGTGCTGGAAAAAAACACCCTCCACTGCTTGAACAAACAAATAAGACAACCTGTAAAATCCTCTAGGGGGAACTTCAAAACAATTTAGCAACCATAGCTAAGGATAAGCATAAAGCATTCTTTAGCTACATTTGTAACCTAAAAGGTAGGATCCAGACACGTGCTGAACTAGCTGTTAATGGCATCACACACACCAATCCTGTGAAAACTGCTAACTTATTAGCTGACAGTTTGGCAAAAATTTCACCCCCTGTCCCCTCCAAACATTCCACAAAGCATTCCCTCTACATCTCCCCCACCTTGCATCTTCAAAGCGCAAGTCATTAATGCTCTCTCCAAGGTGAAAAACATAGCCTGTATGGGAATGGATGGCATCTCAGGTTGCATTTTAAATGGTCTAAAACATGAGTTAGCAACTCCATTAGGTACTTTCTTCAGCCACAGCCTGAATACTGGTTTTGTCCCTGATGAATGGAAAACAGGAACAGTCATCCTCTTCATAAAGGGGGTACAGGAACAGAACCTGGGAACTGTAAGGCCATGGAACAAATCATCATGGATGTTATAAATAAGGATATAGGTGATCTTCAAATCCTTCATCCAACACAGTTTGGTTTTGTCAAAGGCAGGTCATGCCTGTTAAACCTGGTGGACTTCTCTGAAAATGTCACCACAGCCACAGACAAAGGCAAGAAAGTACATAAAGCCTAACAGGACTTAGCCAAGGCCTTTGACACAATCCCACATTCTGGCATCATTGATAAATTCTCCCTGTTTAATATCAGCTCTGATGTCACCTGGTGGGTTGCTAACTGGCTCACCGACAAATCATACTCCATCAAAGTTGGGGACTTTACCCCAACCAGCAGACATGTCACCAATGGGGTTCCACAGGGGAACTATTGTTTATCTGGGCCCCCTGTACTTTGGAATATACTTCTCAGAAGTTCACGCCAAAACAGAAGGGCTGTTGCTGACTGCAAATTAGGTGCAATCACAAAATCCCCAAATGATGTCAATATACTTCAAGATGGATTTATACAAACCAGTGACTGGTGCCAAGCCATGGACTCAAACTCAATGCAAAAAATGCATCATCGTAATCATCCCGTTCAGTAAGACAAACACCCCTGCAGACCGACATAAATAAGTAACATCATCTTCAACATCCCGTTCAATAAAACTGACATCCCTGCAAACTGACATAAATAAGTAACACCATCATCACATCATCATCATCCCATTCAGTAAAATTGACATCCCTGCAGACTGACATAAATAAATAACATCATCATCCCGTTCAGTAAAACTGACATCCCTGCAGACTGACATAAATAAGTAGCATCATCATCATCTCGGTCAGTAAAACTGACATCCCTGCAGACTGACATAAATAAGTAACATCATCATCCCATTCAGTAAAACTGACATTCCTGCAGACTGACATAAGTAACATCATCATCATCATCATCCCGTTCAGTGAAACTGACATCCCTGCACACTGACATAAATAAGTAACATCATCGTCCCGTTAAGTAAAACTGACATCCCTGCAGACTGCCATAAATAAGTAACATCATCATCCTGTTCAGTAAAACTGACATCCCTGCAGACTGACATAAATAAATATCATCATCATCATCATCCCATTCAGTAAAACTTGACATCCCTGCAGAGTGACATAAATAAGTAACATCATCATCATCATCCCCGTTCAGTAAAATTGACATCATTGCAGACTGACATAAATAAGTAACATCATCATCCCGTTCAGTAAAACTGACATCCCTGCAGACTGACATAAATAAGTAACATCATTACCATCATCTCGGTCAGTAAAACTGACATCCCTGCAGACTGACATATCATCATCCCGTTCAGTAAAACTGACATAAGTAACATCATCATCCCGTTCAGTAAAAATTACCTCCCTGAAGAATGACATAAATAACATCATCATCATCATCCTGTTCAGTAAAACTGACATCCCTGCAGACTGACATAAATAAGTAACATCATCATCATCATCCTGATCAGTAAAACTGACAACCCTGCAGACTGACAAATAAATAACATCATCATCCCGTTCAGTAAAACTGACATCCCTGCAGACTGACATAAATAAGTAACATCATCATCATCATCCTGATCAGTAAAACTGACAACCCTGCAGACTGACATAAATAAATAACATCATCCTGTTCAGTAAAACTGACATCCCTGCAGACTGACATAAATAAGTAACATCCTCATCCCATTCAGTAAAACTGACATCCCTGCAGACTGACATAAATAAGTAACATCCTCATCCCATTCAGTAAAACTGACATCCCTGCAGACTGACAAATAAATATCATCATCATCATCCTGTTCAGTAAAACTGACATCCCTGCAGACTGACATAAATAAATATCATCATCATCCCATTCAGTAAAACTGACATCCCTGCAGACCGACATAAATAAGTAACATCATCATCCCGTTCAGTAAAACTGACATTCCTGCAGACTGACATAAATAAATAACATCATCATCCCGTTCAGTAAAACTGACATCCCTGCAGACTGATAAGTAACATTATCCCGTTCAGTAAAACTGACATCCCTGCAGACTGACATAAATAAGTAACATCACCCTGTTCCGTAAAACTGACATCCCTGCAGAGTGACATAAATAACATCATCATCATCCCGTTCCGTAAAACTGACATCCCTGCAGACAGACATAAATAAGTAACATCATCATCCCGTTCAGTAAAACTGACATCCCTGCAGAGTGACATAAGTAACATCACCATCATCCCGTTCAGTAAAAATGGCACAGCTGCAGAGTGACATAAATAACATCATCTAATAGCTAATAGGTGCTACATTTAATAGCACCTATTAGCTTTCATCTGGCATTCTCCCATCCCGCTTTCCAGTACCTTTACCTCACCACTCTATCTTCTGGTGTTGCATCACCAGGTAAAACAGTTCCTTCACTCACTAGCTAAATCACATATAATGATATACTCCTCTTTACTACCCCTCTTGTTCACACCCCTCTTGTTCACACCATACCTCCTTACCTTGTATGAAAACCAGTTTCTTACAGGATTTCAGGTCCCAAAAGGCCATACTATCACCCCAGCTGTAAATCCTTCCACCTTCAACCATACTTACAGTACCAGATCCTATCCAACATCTTGCTCAGTCTATCAACATCTCAACCCCAGGCACATTAGCTCTAGATCCAAACACTACCACAAACTAATAAACAAATTCCTGAAGTTCATCACCAAGTATAGACTCAACCTAATACTTGGTGGGGATATTCACCCCAACCCTGGCCCACTCACTTCAGATACACATACCCCATCTACTTGTAATCTAAGCTACAAATATACAATTAATAGGCCAACTAACTCTCTCCTAGTCTGTCATCTCAATATTAGAAGCATTAATAACAAGGTACATGAATTGCATGCACTTCTGGATGTCCACTCCTCTGAGATTCTCTGTTTATCTGAAACCTGGTTAAAACCTAACACTACAGACAATGAAGTGTTACCACCTGGGTACAACATACACTGGCTGGATCGTGCTTCGAGGAAGGGGGGGTGGGGTAGCTGTACTCTATAAATCTGAGTTGAATGTTATCATAGATGTAATACAACCTCCTCAGATTAATAACTCTGAGATTCTTGCCACCAAATTGCAACTTAATAAAAATAAATGCATTAATATCATCTGTATGTACATTCCCCCAGGTAACAATATATCTACATTTGAAGATATCCTGCACTGGTTATCATGTCACTACCCCCAAGAAACCCTACTACTTGGAGACATTAACATAGGCTGGGGCACCTGTTCCTTAGAATCCCCAACCACCCATATTAACCTACATGCATTTACACAAATCATATCCACCCGTACCAGGATAGGTAAACCCAACCAAAAAGAAAGTATACTTGACTGGGTACTCATAAACAGTCACCCCCAGCTGTACACCTCTGGTACCCTCCTTAATGGCCTAAGCGATCACCCTCTCACATATGTAATTAAGCACAAAACCATTAATTCCCAACAACCCTTACTCAGAAAGGTTAGAAACAATAAAAACTTTGACCCTGCCAAATTCCAACAAGAACTAAACTCATGTAATTGGTCTATTCTAAAACACCTCCCCTTAGAGGAAGCAGTAGCATACTTTAACAACAAATTCCTTGAGATCCTTGATTTGCATGCACCTGTTCGTTCAAAGAGAACCAAAGCAAAAACTGCACCATGGCTTTCTGTAGAGTCTAAACTCAAAATTACCCTTAGAAACAAAGCATGGGCTTTATGGTGTTCTTCTAAAGACCCTCAAGATCACATTAAATACAGGCAATCCAGGAACGAAACCAAAAAATCAATTTTACAAGACAAAAAACAATACCACTGTAATTTACAGACAGTAAATCAAAATAACCCTCAGAAGTTTTGGGCAGGTTTAAATAATCTACTACATCCTGGACAAACTTCAACCCCAATCCCTGCTGCTACTATTGATAAAACCCCTGAAGATGTTTCTGATAGTTTTAACCAATTCTTTACTGAGACAATTCAAGCCCTAGCTAGCCAACTACCTCCTAGCTCCCCTGGTCCTGAAAGTAGCACCCCTAAAAACCTACTTGCATTCAGCTTCCAACCAGTCGCCACTTCACTTATTCGTACCTTGATCAAAAAATTAAAGCCCACTACACTTTCTGCTGATCAACTCCCTGCCGAGTACCTACAAAAATCAGCTGATGCTATTGCTTACCCCGTCTCAATACTAATCAATCGAACCATAGTAGAAGCTAAAATTCCCACCATCTGGAAAATATCCTATGTAATCCCACTTCACAAAGGAGACAGCTCTACTGAATTTTCCAATTATAGGCTAATAGCTATACTCTCTCCACTTGCAAAAATTATGGAAAAATGTATTCATAGACAACTCATGCACCACCTAATCCAAAATCGCCTTATGGTAGACACTCAGTATGGCTTCCGATCACAGCACTACTTCAGCCCTCCTATGGTTGATCACCAACTTTTAATCCACACCCTGCAAACATTCTGTCTAGATACTGGAGCCCTCCAATGGTTTCAATCCTACCTGAATGGTCGACAGCAGGCTGTCCTCTGGCAGAACAAACTCTCTAACCTTCTACCTAACACCCTCGGAGTACCACAAGGCTCTATACTAGGGCCCTTGCTGTTCTCCATCTTCATTAACGACCTTTATACTGTCATCCCAAAAGTCAGCTGTATCCAATATGCTGAGGACTCTACTGTGATTTGCTCAGCCACATCTCCAGTAGAGTTATGGTCAGCTACCCAGACCACCTTTAATACAATAGAGAACTGGCTTTCTGAACATCGTCTGATCCTAAATCCCAAAAAAACTAAAATGCTGTTATTTTCACCAACATGTAGGTCTACCGCTTTCACCTTTACCATAAAATCAAATGATGGCACAATAATCTCCCCTGACCCGTCTACAAAACTATTAGGTGTCATCATAGAAAATAATCTCAAATTTGACCTACATGTTAACCAAACTATCAAAACCATCAATAAAAAAATAGGGTTACTTTACAGAATAAAAGCCTTCCTAACCCCTCCAGCTAAAATTGCCATAGCTCGCTCTCACCTTCTTTCAACCCTTCTGTATGCATCCCCTCTACTCTCGAATTTGAACAAGACTGTCCTTAACAAACTCTCAATTTGCTACAACCACATTGCCAGGTTTGCCACTGGGCTGCCTTTTAGGACACATCATTGCATCAATCTTCTAAATCAGCTTGGTTGGCTTGAACTACCTAGCCTAATCCAGTATAACCAACTGATTATGGCCTATAAAATCCTCTATAATCCGGACAATACTCCTGCACTTAAAAATATTATCACCCTCGATAACAATCCTAGAACGCTTCGATCCTCTAACAAACTAATTCAGACTAGCAAAATTAATAACACAGCCGGTGATTCTCTCTTTGCAAACTCTGTAAGTAGATCCTGGAACTCTCTTCCAGCTGATATTACCTTACTTTCCACCTTAGGTCAATTTAAAACTACACTCAAACAACATTTGTCACTTAACTGGCTATGTCAATGTATCAAGCCTGGCTAACTCGAATGTGTAAAAATCTGTTAACCAGTTTACTGTGTAATTTAATTTAATCCTGACTTGTGCTCAGGACAAACTGTAACCTGTGGAACTTATGTAACTTGCTTACTTATGTAATCTCTGTAAATAGTCTATTTGTAAGATGTAATGCTGGTATTATGTAATGCTGTATCTGCTTACCCTTGGAGCTTTTCCCCCCGGGCCTCCACGGCAAATGGACATACATCCAGTCGGACTATCCCGGTCAACAAATGTAAAATAAAAATAAAATAATAAATAAAAATCATCATCATCATCCCGTTCAGTAAAACTGACATCCCTGCAGACTGACATAAATAACATGATCATCATCCCGTTCAGTAAAACTAACATCCCTGCAGACTGACATAAGTAACATCATCATCCCGTTCAGTAAAACTGACATCCCTGCAGAGTGACATAAATAAGTAACATCATCATCATCCCGTTCAGTAAATCTGACATCCCTGCAGAGGGACATAAATAAGTAACATCATCATCATCCCTTTCAGTAAAAATGACATCCCTGCAGACTGACATAAGTAACATCATCATCATCCCGTTCAGTAAAACTGACATCCCTGCAGACTTACATAAATAAGTAACATCATCATCCCGTTCAGTAAAACTGACATCGCTGCAGACTGACATAAATAAGTAACATCATCATCATCCAGTTCAGTAAAACTGGCATCCCTGCAGACCGACATAAACATCATCATCTCGTTCAGTAAAAATGACACCCCTGCAGTGACATAAATAAGTAACATCATCATCATCCCATTCTGTAAAACTGACATCCCTGCAGACTGACATAAATAACATCATCATCCCGTACAGTAAAACTGACATCCGTGCAGAGTCACATAAGTATCATCAGCCCGTTCAGTAAAAATTACATCCCTGCAGAGTGACATAAATAAGTAACATCATCATCCCCGTTCAGTAAAACTGACATCCCTGCAGACTGACATCATCATCTCGTTCAGTAAAACTGACATCCCTGCAGACTGACATAAATAAGTAACATCATCATCCCGTTCACTAAAAATGACACCCCTGCAGACTGACATAAATAAGTAACATCATCATCACCCCGTTCAGTAAAACTGACATCCCTGCAGACTGAAATAAATAAGTAACATCATCATCTCGTTCGGTAAAAATGACATCCCTGCAGACTGACATAAGTAACATCATCATCATCATCCCGTTCAGTAAAAATGACACCCCTGCAGAGTGACATAAATAAGTAACATCATCATCATCCCGTTCAGTAAAAATGACATCCCTGCAGACTGACATAAATAAATATCATCATCCCGTTCAGTACACCCCTGCAGAGTGACATAAATAAGTAACATCATCATCCCGTTGAGTAAAACTGACATCCCTGCAGACTGACATAAATAAATAACATCATTATCCCGTTCAGTAAAACTGACATCCCTGCAGACTGACATAAATAAGTAACATCATCATCCCGTTCAGCAAAAATGACATCCCTGCAGACTGACATAAATAAGTAACATCATCATCACCATCCCATTCAGAAAAACTGACATCCCTGCAGACAGACATAAATAAGTAACAAAAAAAACACAAAAAGACCACAGCAAGCAGGCACGGAGAACCACCGGGAAATGCCAAACTCCACAATAAGGCAAACAGCTCAAATCCAAAACAGGAAACTTGCTCCACAAGCGAAAAGGTTCTTTATTTAACGTTACAACACTGAAAGCACGTTTTCGTTGGAAAACCAACTTCATCAGACACAGCCCTATACATTTCCACACCTAATATACATCCAGCTTGTTAATTAAATAATTAATTAAACAATTTACTTAAAGTGAAACAACTATCAATACATTAAAACTTACTTATAAGTTAATGTTACATGAGGACAATCATTTAAAATGTGCTGCACTAATAAAAAATTATATTTAAAAGCACATATATCAATAAAACAACAATGATATTGTACAAACTAAAAAACACATTGCTAGCAGCATATACCCTGCCCCAATAAATCCATATTATGTTATTAGTAAGCACAAATCAAAAATGCACTACAAAGGTGACCATACAATAATATTAAAATAAATGCATAATTTAAAGAAAACCTTTTCTAATGTGTTAATACAATATATTTATAATATAAAGTGAGCTACCTCAAATTTGAAATGAAAGGTATAAAGTATATTATTTCAAAAACAGTTAGGAATAACACAAATTAACCCATAACCACCTGCCATGACCATCAACCATAAATGAAGGAATCATAATTGTTCAGCCTTCAATTTTAAAATAAATAAGTAACATCATCATCCTGTTCAGTAAAACTGACATCCCTGCAGAGTGACATAAAAAAGTAACATCACCATCCCGTTCAGTAAAACTGACATCCCTGCAGAGTGACATGAATAAGTAACATCATCATCCCGTTCCGTAAAAATGACATCCCTGCAGACTGACAAATAACAGCATCATCCCGTTCAGTAAAACTGACATCCCTGCAGAGTAACAAATAAGCATCACCATCGTCATCCCGTTCAGTAAAACTGGCATAAATAAATAACATCATCATCCCGTTCAGTAAAACTGACATCCCTGCAGAGTGACATAAATAAGTAACATCATCATCCCATTCAGTAAAACTGACATCCCTGCAGACTGACAAAAATAAGTAACATCATCATCCCGTTCAGTATAAATGACATCCCAGCAGACTGACAAAGTAACATCATCATCCCGTTCAGTAAAACTGACATCCCTGCAGAGTGACATAAATAAGTAACATCATCATCCCATTCAGTAAAACTGACATCCCTGCAGACTGACATAAATAACATCATCATCATCCCATTCAATAAAACTGACATCCCTGCAGAGTGACATAAATAAGTAACATCATCATCATCATCCCGTTCAGTAAAACTGACACCCCTGCGGAGTGACATAATAACATCATCATCATCCCGTTCAGTAAAACTGACATCCCTGCAGACTGACATAAATATCATCATCATCCCGTTCAGTAAAACTGACATCCCTGCAGACTGACATAAATAACATCATCATCATCCCGTTCAATAAAACTGACATCCCTGCAGAGTGACATAAATAAATAACATCATCATCCCGTTCAGTAAAACTGACACCCCTGCGGAGTGACATAATAACATCATCATCATCCCGTTCAGTAAAACTGACATCCCTGCAGACTGACAAATATCATCATCATTCCGTTCAGTAAAACTGACATCCCTGCAGAGTGACATGAATAAGTAACATCATCATCATCCCGTTCCGTAAAAATGACATCCCTGCAGACTGACATAAATAACAGCATCATCCCATTCAGTAAAAATGACATCCCTGCAGACTGACATAAATAAGTAACATCATCATCATCCCGTTCAGTAAAAATGACACCCCTGCAGAATGACATAAATAAGTAACATCATCATCATCCCGTTCAGTAAAACTGACATCCCTGCAGAATGACATAAATAAGTAACATCATCGCGTTCAGTAAAACTGACATCTCTGCAGAGTGACATAAATAAGTAACATCATCATTCCGTTAAGTAAAAATGACATCCCTGCAAACTGACATAAGTAACATCATCTCATTCAGTACAACTGACATCCCTGCAGACTGACATAAATATCATCATTCCGTTCAGTAAAACTGACATCCCTGCAGAGTGACATAAATAAGTAACATCATCATCCCGTTCAGTAAAAATGACATACCTGCAGACTGACAAATATCACCACCCCGTTCAGTAAAAATGACACCCCTGCAGAGTAACACAAGTATCATCATCATCCCGTTCAGTAAAACTGACACCCCTGCAGACTGACATAAATAAGTAGCATCATCATCATCCTGTTCAGTAAAACTGACATCCCTGCAGACTGACATAAATATCATCATCATCCCGTTCAGTAAAACTGACACCCCTGCAGAGTGACATAAGTAACGTCATCATCATCCCGTTCAATAAAATTAGAAGTTATGTACCTACCATAACGTTCCATGTTAGTTGTCTTCTCTCGCCTTCTTTCTTGCTGGATGGGTTCGGAGCCAATCCTCGGCTCCGACTCGTCACTTGCTTTAGCTTAGGAACTCCTTTTACCAGCTTGAGGCAACCCTATATCCCATGATGCAAGGCGGAACTACCTCAGATCTCGTTTGGTAGCTAACCTACCCTGCTAAAGACT
This sequence comes from Protopterus annectens, assembly GCF_019279795.1. Classification (NCBI taxonomy): domain Eukaryota; kingdom Metazoa; phylum Chordata; order Ceratodontiformes; family Protopteridae; genus Protopterus; species Protopterus annectens. Next base: position 23,918,381 of record NC_056743.1, read on the forward strand.
ATCCTAACATAATTAGGAACATAAGATCCTAATAGAAGTCCTCATATGAAGGCTCAGGAGGAAACAACCTAATAGGAACTCTTCAAGATCTGTCCAGGCCAGGGGGAAGGAGGGAGGGACGCAAGAAAGAAGGCGAGAGAAGACAACTAACATGGAACGTTATGGTAGGTACATAACTTCTAAATGTTAAGTTGTCAATCTTGCCTTCATTCTTGCTGGATGGGACCGCGTCCCTAGCACCTGTATCCCGGGTGGCTCAATGGAACAGACTCTTGAGAACTGTGGAACCAAAAGTGGCCCTATCTCTGGAGGCCAAGTCCAATTTGTAATGAGAGACAAAGGTATGAGGCGTAGCCCAAGTAGCTGCTGCACAAATGGTATCAATGGGTAGTCTATCCTGAAAAGCTGCAGAAGTTGATAGACTCCTGGTTGAGTGTGCTTTTGGCTTAGAAGATAGCTGCTTGCCTCAGAGAGTATACATAGGAAATAGTGGAAGTTAACCATCTGGATAAGGTCACTTTAGAGACTGGAAGACCTATCCTGTTTTCTGCATAGGAGACAAATAATTGGTCCGATTTTCTGAATTGTTTAGTTCTATGCAAATAGTACCTGAGCTGACGATGGACATCCAAAAAATGCAGTTTCTGTTCAGCTCTGTCGGAATAGTTTGGGAAAAAGACTGGTAGGTCTATAGATTGGTTAATGTTGGTTTGAGATACGACTTTGGGAAGAAAGGAAGGGTTAGTTCTTAATGATACCCTGTCCTTATGAAAAACCAAATAAGGCGAACGAATGCAGAGAGCTTGAATCTCGGAAATTCTTCTTGCAGAAGTGACAGCCAGTAAAAATATAGTTTTCCAGGTCAATAATTTCAAAGAACATGAAGCAGACGGTTCAAGGAGGTAGTATCAAGGATGCCAACATTAAGTTTAGATCCCATTGCGGAGGAGGATGCTTTATAGGTGGTTTTAGGAGAAAAACTCCTCTCAGAAAGGCCTTGCATAATCTATGAGACATAATGTTATTGTCATGCAAGCCAACATGATACTTGGAAATAGCAGCCAGTTGTACTTTGACTGTAGATGACGAGGATCCTGAATGAAAAACCTCCGCCAGGAAATCTAAAACCGAATGTACAGGAGCAGTAAAGGGGTCAGTATTTTTGGAATTTGCCCAAATAGAAAAACGTCGCCACTTGCTAGCATAAACAGTCCTAGTGGACGACTTCAAAGAAGACACTAAAATGTCTCTGACTGAGTCCGAAATCATCGGTAGCCTGGCTAGGGTAGGAAGTGGAGCAACCAAGCAGTGAGGTTGAGAGAATGAATGGCTCAGTGCTGCTGACCCGACTGGTGGATCAAGAGATCCGGAACTGGGTCCAGATGCCAGGGCTGCACCAGAAGGTGACGATGCAGAGACGGAAACCAAATTTGTCGAGGCCAATATGGGGCAATGAGGATCAACTTGGCTCTCAAAACGGTGGCTTTCTGAATGACTTGTGGAATCAAGGGAAAGGGAGGAAAAGCGTACAGAAGTCCCCGAAGCCGATACTGGGTTAGAGAGACACTCAGGGGATGGCCAGGAAGGGGAAAAAGAGTGAAAAAATCGGGCACTTGTTGTTTTGGAGTAGCAAAAGATCGCAACAAGGAGTGCCCCACTTCAGAAAAATCTGATCCACTACAGATTGATTGAGAGACCACCGTGAGGCATCAGAATGGATCTGCTCAGCCTGTCCGCTAAAAGGTTGGACCTGCCGGGATGTGCGTTGCTATCAGAAACCGCTGAGAAGAGATCGCCCATTGCCAAAGTCTGAGAGCTTCTCGACATAACGGATAGGACCTGGTCCCGCCTGTTTGTTGATGTACCAGACCACGGACATGTTGTCCTTTTGTACTGCAATAGTCCCGTGGGAAGAAAGTCGTTGAGGGCTTGCAACGCGTTAAAATCACTGCTCTCATCTCCAGGACATTTATGTGCAGATGGTATTCTATGGGTTGCCACGTCCGTGGACCATCCTGCCCTGATAATGCCCCCACCCAATCAGAGAGGCATCCGTGAGTGACTGTGGCAACTGGAGGAGGGGAATAAAGGGTTGGCCCTGATGAAGAAGAGGGAAGATATCCACCAGTTCAGATGAGCTCTGCACGACTGTGTGACCAAGATTTCGTGCCTCATCGGGAGACTGTGGTACGACCACTGCGTGAATAGCATCCACTGCAGAAGACGATGTGGAAGCGAGCCAGTGGTAGAAGAACAATGGCCGCAGCCATAAGACCTAGAACCTTCAGTATAAATCTGGCTTTGATCTTGTTGCTTTGCAATAGAAGCGAGCAATTTTTGGATGTCCAGAATTCTTTGCTCTGTTAGTCTGGCTATCATTTTGACGGTGTTTAATTCTGCCTATAAAGGTGATAGATTGGCAAGGCAGCAGAGAAGATTTTTCAATTTTACTGAAATTCCCAAACTCCTGCAAAGCTGTAGAGTGTAGTCTCTGGACTGAAGAAGCTGACACTTGGTGGTGGCGGAGAGGAGCCAGTCGTCCAAGTAGGGAAACACCTGGAATCCCTGACGTCTCAGATGAGCTGTGACCACTGCCATGCATTTGGTGAACCCTCTGGGGCTGAAGTGAGGCCAAAGGGCAGTGCTCTGAATTGGTAATGACTGGTCCCTAGCCGAAAGCGGAGAAACCTTCTGGAGCGCCTGTGGATGTTTCTGTGATAGTACACAGCCTGAAAGCCTATATAGCACAACCAGTTGACCATGTCCAGAAAGGGCAGAATGGACTGAAGCGTGACCATCCGAATCTTGCCTTCTTGACAAATCTGTTTAGATTGCTCAGGTCTAATATTGGTCTCAATCTCCCGTCCTTTTGGGGACCAAAAGAATCTCGAGTAGACGCGGATCCTACCTGGTCTGCTGGCACAGTCTGGACGGCTCTTTTCTAGGAGCTTTGAAACCTCCTGTTCTGCCAAATCCCTTTGACCGGGTGAGATGTCTGGAAGGGATTGTAGAGGTACGGGAAATCTTTCGAAGGGGATTTTGTAACCCTCGGATATGATCGACTGTACCCAACTCTCTTGAGATAGGGATTGCCAGGCTACTGGGTACAGCGAAATCCTTCCCCCGACTGCCTCCAAGGGTGGACAGTCGGGCAACACCTCAGGGATGCTGAAAGGGCTTCTCAGGAAGAGACTCCCTGTTGCCCTGGTTCTGAGGACCCCCTGCCTCTAGGGCGGCGTCATTATTGTTACCCCTCTGCCTCTGGGGTAAACTGACCACGTCGTCCAGTGTAGCTCCTTGGGCTTTTGAACCACATCTTCCCCCTTCTGACCCTTGGGATATGGTCTAGAAGGAGTGGAAAACTGGACTCCAATGGCAGAAAGAGTTTTACCGTCCTGCTCACACCTGGTCAAGGTATCCTTCACCTGAGGTCCGAACAAAGCCGAACCATCAAAGGGGTATTAGTGAAGGACGCCTTAAAGGGGTCCATAAAATTACAAAGCCGCATCCAGGCTTGGCGTCTAAGAGCAACTCCTGTGCCTGCGGCCCTGCTCGCTCCATCGGCCGCATAGGATATGAGCCGCATGGAGGAGTTAGATATGGAATTCAGGATTGCAAGCTGCGAGGCAATCTTTTCCTGAGCCCCAGCAGCAGAAGGATCCTGGACTACTTCACCCAGTTCTTTGAGAATATCTCGTTGAAGCCTGGTGAAGTGACAAATATAATTCAGCGAACGCATAGCAAAAGTCGCTGAAGAAAACATCCGCTTTCCATACCTGTCCATGGTCCTAGAGTCCTTGTTAGGAGGATGGACAGGTACTGAAGGATCCGCCAGTTCCTTCTTAGTGGCCACCACCATAGCATCCACAGAGACACCCTTGGAAAGGAACTGTTTGTCCGTAGGGGCCGTGATGAATTTGGATGGTCTCCTGGGGACAGGTTCCACAGAATCTGGAGCCACGCCTTCCGAGCCACTACCTGCATCAGTGGGTCGAAAGGCGGAGACACCCAGGAGGTGGAGGGTCGGGATCCAAAAGCCTCCAGGTATACCGACTCATCCTCGGAGGGGTCAATGGAGGGCCAATTCCCCCTCTGTTTGAGGAGCTCAAGGATGTCTGAAAAGGAGACATCCTCAGAGGGGGACCGTGGGGTACCCTCCGACTCATCTAAGTTGGTATCAGATGTAGTAGACTCAGGGGAGTCCGTGTGTTTCCTCTTACACGTCCTCTACGAGGGGGTTCCCCTGCAGGATCAGGAGAAACCTCGGAAGAGGAGGAAATTCCCAATGGGGAAATCTGGGGCGATGGATCCCTGGGCCTGAGAGCAAGAGGCTGGCAAGAGGCGTCTGCAGGCACTGATGAGGGAGGAGCTAGAGGGATGGACCGTTGACCAGGCTCAGAGGCCAGGACACTCCTCATCACCTCAAAGGCTCCCCTCCCCGGGAGGCCGGAATATCCCCGCTCCGAGGAAACAGGAATGCCCAGCTCCACTGAGAGGGAAGGCTCCGAGGCCGATGTCGGCGCCGAGCTTACCAAAGCCGAAGCCCTGAGAGGGAGAGCGGGGTCGGACAAGGGTCCAATGCCACTAGCCCCCTCGGAGCCGACAAGGGAAACCCGATGACCGGATCCCTCCAAGGAAGGTCTCAAGGAGGAGATCGGAGCCGAGGATGACGGAGCCGAAGGATGTATCGGCTCCGGCACCGAAACAGTGGCTGTCCCGAGAAGCTCCGGCTCCGAACTCTGAAGTGGAGTCGGAGGAGGAAGTTCAAGGGGTGAGGCTATAGCCGAAGTCTGTTGAGACAGGCTATGGAGCATTTGGGCCAGTGCCCGAGACTTCAACAGCCTGCTTACCACCCTCTCCAAGTCGTGGTCAGACAGCCTGGAAGATCTCGAAGATCGGCTCCGATGGCTCCGCTCCGACAAAAGGGGAGACCCCGGAGCCGAGTGGATACTCAGTAATGAAGGGGACCGAGATCTCTTTCGGGACGGAGCCATCGGAGCCGAAGTCCCCTGAACACCAGATGGAGCCGAAGGTTTCTCGGCTCCGATGCTGGCTAAGGTGTCGGCTCCAGCCGGAGCCGACAAGGCTACAGTAGATAAGGTATCGGAGCCAGCCGGCACCGAACCCACTACTTTCGAGGCAGATACATCGGTTCCAGCCGGAGCCGGAGCCACCGGAGGAGGCTTGGAAACTGAAGCCTGAGCCTTCGGTGGCTTAGAAGGTTTCCCAGACCCTGCTTTAGAGGGAGAACCTTCTGGCTTAAGTAAGCCACGGAGGATAAGTTTATTCCTCCTCTCCTGCAGGACTCTCTGGCTAAAAGAGTGACACAAAGCACAGGAGTCCTGCAGGTGCAAAGGCCCCAGGCAATAAACACAAGAAGTGTGACCGTCTGTCAGAGACATTTTCTGACAGCACGAGTCACACTTCTTGAAGCCTGAGACCTTGCCTTCCCTAGACATATCCTAGGAGGAAGAAAACGCACACAAACCCTAACAAACACACAAAATTAATCCCCTACACAAACACACAGGAAGGGATTAAGAACTGGGGTTTTAGGCCTAACTAAACTTTACACTAAAAGTTTAAAAAGGGTATAAAAGTTTTAAAAAACAAGGGAATAGGGTGGGCTGTAAAACTACTACAGACTATACTATGACTAAAAGGGAAAAATAAAACCCTAACTAAGCTTCTCTTTCTTTGACAAGAAATTCACTTACCTCTGCTGGTAAAGGAGACCTCTTTCGCTAAGCGGCAAACGAGATCTGAGGTAGTTCCACCTTGCATCATGGGATATAGGGTTGCCTCGAGCTGGTAAAAGGAGTTCCTAAGCTAAAGCAAGTGCCGAGTCGGAGCCGAGGATCGGCTCCGAACCCATCCAGCAAGAATGAAGGCGAGATTGACAACTTAACATCTGACATCCCTTCAGACTGACATCAATAAGTAACATCATCATCATCCCGTTCAGTAAAACTGACATCCCTGCAGAGTGTCATAAATAAATAACATCATCCCGTTCAGTAAAATTGACACCCCTGCAGACTGACATAAATATCATCATCATCCCGTTCAGTAAAACTGACATGCTTGCAGAATGACATATATAAGTATCATCATCATAGTCATCCTGTTCAGTAAAAATGACATCCCTGCAGACTGACATAAATAAGTAACATCATCATCCCGTTGAGTAAAACTGACATCCCTGCAGACTGACATAAATAAGTAACATCATCATCATCCCATTCAGAAAAACTGACATCCCTGCAGACAGACATAAATAACGTCATCATCATCCCGTTCAGTAAAACTGACACCCTGCAGAGTGACATAAAAAAGTAACATCATCATCCCGTTCAGTAAAACTGACATCCCTGCAGAGTGACATAAATAAGTAACATCATCATCCCTTTCAGTAAAACTGACATCCCTGCAGACTGACATAAATATCATCATCATCCCGTTCAGTAAAAATGACATCCCTGCAGACTGACATAAATAAGTAACATCATCATCCCGCTCAGTAAAACTGACATCCCAGCAGAATGACATAAATAAGTAACATCATCGCTTTCAGTAAAACTGACATCCCTGCAGAGATAAGTAACATCATCATCATCCGGTTCAGTAAAACTGACATCCCTGCAGACTGACATAAATATCATCATTCCGTTCAGTAAAACTGACATCCCTGCAGAGTGACATAGATAAGTAACATCATCATCATCCCGTTCAGTAAAAATGACATACCTGCAGACTGACATAAATAACATAATCATCCCGTTCAGTAAAAATGACACCCCTGCAGAGTGACACAAGTATCATCATCATCCCGTTCACTGACATAAATAAGTATCATCATCATCCCGTTCAGTAAAATTGACACCCCTGCAGACTGACATAAATAAGTAGCATCATCATCATCCTGTTCAGTAAAACTGACATCCCTGCTGACTGACAGAAGTAACATCATCATCTCATTCAGTAAAAATGACATCACGGCAGAGTGACATAAATAAGTAACATCATCATCATCCCGTTGAGTAAAAAAGTGACATCTCTGCAGACTGACATAAATAAGTAACATCATCATCCCGTTCAGTGAAAATGACATCCCTGCAGACTGACATAAATAAGTAACATCATCTCACCGTTCAGTAAAACTGACATCCCTGCAGACTGACAAATAGCATCATCATCCCGTTCTGTAAAACTGACATCACTGCAGAGTGACATAATAAGTATCATCACCATCATCGTCATCCCGTTCAGTAAAAATGACATCCCTGCAGACTGACATAAATAAGTATCATCATCATCATCATCCCGTTCAGAAAAATGACATCCCTGCAGAGTGACATAAACATCATCATCATCCCGTTCAGTAAAACTGACATCCCTGCAGACTGACATAAATAAGTAACATCATCCTCCCGTTCAGCAAAACTGACATCCCTGCAGACCGACATAAATAACATCATCCTGTTCAGTAAAAATGACATCCCTGCAGACTGACATAAATAAGTAACATCATCATCCCGTTCAGTAAAACTGACATCCCTGCAGACTGACATAAATAAGTAAAATCATCATCATCATCCCGTTCAGTAAAACTGACATCCCTTCAGACTGACAAAAATAAGTAACATCATCATCCCATTAGGTTAAAATGACATCCCTGCAGACTGACATAAGTAACATCATCATCCCGTTCAGCAAAAATGACACCCCTGCAGACTGACATAAATAAATAACATCATCATCCCATTCAGTAAAACTGACATCCCTGCAGAGTGACATAAATAAGTAACATCATCATCATCCCATTCAGTAAAACTGACATCTCTGCAGTGTCACACAAATAACATCATCATCATCCCGTTCAGTAAAATTGACATTTCTGCAGACTGACATAAATAAGTAACATCATCATCATCCCGTTCAGTATAAATGACACCCCTGCAGACTGACAAAAATAAGTAACATCATCATCCCATTAGGTTAAAATGACATCCCTGCAGACTGACATAAATAAATAACATCATCATCCCATTCAGTAAAACTGACATCCCTGCAGAGTGACATAAATAAGTATCATCATCATCCCATTCAGTAAAACTGACATCTCTGCAGTGTGACATAAATAAGTAACATCATCATCATCCCGTTCAGTAAAACTGACATCCCTGCAGAGTGACATAAATAAGTAACATCATCATCCCATTCAGTAAAACTGACATCCCTGCAGACTGACATAAATAACTAACATCATCATCCCTTTCAGTAAAACTGACATCCCTGCAGACTGACAAATATCATCATCATCCCGTTCAGTAAAACTGACACCCCTGTAGAGTGACATAAATAAGTAACATCATCATCATCCCGTTCAGTAAAAATGACATCCCTGCAGACTGACATCAATAAGTAACATCATCATCCCGTTCAGTAAAACTGACATCCCTGCAGACTGACATAAATAAGTAACATCATCATCATCCCGTTCAGTAAAACTAACATCCCTGCAGACTGACATAAATAACATCATCATCATCCCGTTCAGTAAAACTGACACCCCTGCAGAGTGACATAAGTAACATCATCATCATCCCGTTCAGTAAAACTGACATCCCTGCAGAGTGTAATAAATAAATATCATCATCACGTTCAGTAAAACTGACATCCATCCAGAGTGACATAAATTAGTAACATCATCATCATCAACAACCCGTTCAGTAAAACTGACACCCCTGCGGAGTGACATAAATATCATCATCCCGTTCAGTAAAACTGACATCCCTGCAGACTGACATAAATATCATCATCATCCCGTTCAGTAAAACTGACATCCTTGAAGAGTGACATAAATAAGTATCATCATCATCATCGTCATCCTGTTCAGTAAAAATTACATCTCTGCAGACTGACATAAATAAGTAACATCATCATCCTGTTGAGTAAAACTGACATCCCTGCAGACTGACATAAATAACATCATCATCCCGTTCAGCAAAAATGACATCCCTGCAGATTGACATAAATAAGTAACATCATCATCATCATCCCATTCAGAAAAACTGACATCCCTGCAGAGTGACATAATAAAGTAACATCATCATCCAGTTCAGTAACACTGACATCCCTGCAGAGTGACATAAATAAGTAACATCATCATCCTGTTCAGTAAAACGGACATCCCTGCAGAGTGACAAACAACATCATCATCAACCCGTTCAGTAAAACTGGCATCCCTGCAGAGTGACATAAATAACATCATCATCATCCCGTTCAGTAAAACTGACATCCCTGCAGACTGACATAAATAAGTAACACCATCATCCCTTTCAGTAAAACTTACATCCCTGCAGACTGACATAAATAAGTAACATCATCCTCCCATTCAGCAAAACTGACATCCCTGCAGACCGACATAAATAACATCATCCTGTTCAGTAAAAATGACATCCCTGCAGACTGACATAAATAAGTAACATCATCATCCCGTTCAGTAAAACTGACATCCCTGCAGACTGACATAAGTAAAATCATCATCATCATCCCGTTCAGTAAAACTGACATCCCTGCAGACTGACAAAAATAAGTAACATCATCATCCCATTAGGTTAAAATGACATCCCTGCAGACTGACATAAGTAACATCATCATCCCGTTCAGCAAAAATGACACCCCTGCAGACTGACATAAATAAATAACATCATCATCCCATTCAGTAAAACTGACATCCCTGCAGAGTGACATAAATAAGTAACATCATCATCATCCCATTCAGTAAAACTGACATCTCTGCAGTGTCACATAAATAACATCATCATCATCCCGTTCAGTAAAACTGACATCCCTGCAGAGTGACATAAATAAGTAACATCATCATCCCGTTCAGTAAAACTGAAATCCCTGCAGACTGACATAAATAAGTAACATCACCATCTTCCCGTTCAGTAAAAATGACATCCCTGCAGACTGACATAAATAAGTATCATCATCATCATCATCCCGTTCAGTAAAACTGACATCCCTGCAGAGTGACATAAATAAGTAACATCATCACCCCATTCAGCAAAACTGACATCCCTGCAGAGTGACATAAATAAGTAATATCATCATCCCATTCAGTAAAACTGACATCCCTGCAGACTGACATAAATATCATCATCATCCCACTCAGTAAAACTGACATCCCTGCAGACTGACATTTATTTATTTATTTATTTATTTTACATTTGTTGACCGGGCTAATCTAGCTGGAGATATTTCCATTTTCAGTAGAGGCCCGGGGAGAAAAGCTCCACACAGTATACAATACAAAAAAAAAGTATCAAAGTGTTTGTAAGAAAGTTCATAAAAGACAAAAAACTATAAGTCTACAGCTTCCTATAATTACTAAATGAGTTAAGTTTACCAGTTCATACAGTTACAGTCCAAAAAAACTTATACAAACATAAAATAGTTTGTATGATATAGATACTGTATGATACTATATAAAATAATTACTACCACACACAGTCATAGTTGAAAAAACTTTGAATAAAGCTAAAAATACTTTGTAAGATAAAGATACAGGGTAGGAAGTGAGTGAGAAGAGAGCTGAGAATAAGGGAAGTAGGAAGGGATAAGTTATGGAAAGGAGAGCAAGTAAGACAGTCAACAAGCAAAGAAGTAATTTGGAAGACAAGTGGGAGTAGAAGAACAAAGCCAGGTGGAGGGTAGAGTCAGTGAGAAGTAAGGGGTAGTTCAAAGTAGAGTATAAGTAGTGGAAAGTTAATCAGGTTTACTACAGGAGCACAGCCAGTGGTTTTGGTAGTGCAGTTTAATGTTTTGTTTAGAAAGAGGCAATGATGTAATCTTTGTTATGTTGCTAGGTAATAAATTCCATTTTGTACCTACTGAATTTGTAAAAAGGGAGTCACCAGCAGTGTTATTAGATTTTACAGAACTAGTCAATAGTTTACTAGAGGAGCGGAGAGAGTTAAGGTTGTTATAGGGATTAAGAGTTGAGAGAGTATAGGGTGTTCTTTGGTTGGTACAGAATTTTATGGGCAATAGTGAGTTGTTGGATTGCAAGATAGTTTTGAAACTCTAGCCAGCCTAGTGGTTTTAGGTTGAGACAGTGGTGTGTTCTGTAGGGGTTACCTGTAGCGAAGCGAGCAATGTTATTGTAGCAGGTAGCCAATTTGGTAAGGTTGTTTTTCTTGAGGTTGGTAAAGATGGGAGAGGCATAGAGAAGAGTAGAAAGAAGATGGGAGTGAGCAATCCTAGTTCTAGTGGAAGGTGTCAGAAATGGTCTAATCCGATATAAGGATCCTATTTTTCTATTGACAAGTTTTATGGAGTTGTTAATGTGTTGGCTGAAAGAGAGATTATTATCAATTGTAACACCTAACAGTTTAGTGGTAGAGTCGGGAGAAATGATAGTGGCATTGTTGGAGGAGATAGTGAAGTTTAAGGGGGGGGGGTCTTGGTAGTGGGAGTGAAGAGGAGAAGTTTAGTTTTTTTGGCATTTAATAAGAGGAATCTACTAGAGAACCATGTTTCAACGGTATTAAAGATTTTTTGAGTATGAGAGATAAGTTCTGAGGTGGAAGATGCTGAGCAGATGAGTGTAGAATCATCGGCATATTGAATGCAGGTAGCTTGAGGGATTACTGTTTGGAGATCATTAATGAAGAGGGAGAAGAGAAGTGGGCCAAGAATGGAGCCTTGTGGAACTCCTATAGAAACAGGCAAAAGAGAAGAAATGTGGTTATTCCAGAGAACTGCTTGTTTTCTATTTGTAAGATAAGAGTTAAACCATCTAATGGCAGGGATATCAAAAGATAGGGATTCAAGAGTATTGATTAATAAAGAGTGGTTAACCATATCGAATGCTTTGGAGAGGTCAATGAAGATGGCAGAAGAGTGTAGGTTGTTGTTACGGTTCAGATTAATAGTGTCTACAAAGGAAAGCAGTGCGGTAGTAGTACTATGATATGATCTGAAGCCATGTTGACAGTTAGCAATGATGTTGTGGAGAGAGAGGTGTTGTACAAGCTGATGGTGGATACATTTCTCCATAATTTTGGCCAGAGGAGAGAGAAGAGCAATAGGTCTGTAGTTGGAGTAGTCTATGGAGTTGCCACCTTTATGGAGTGGGATAATGTGTGAGACCTTCCAGATATCTGGGATGATTCCTTCTTTGATTGTCCTATTTATGAGAATGGAAATAGGATATGCGATAACCTTGGCAGCTTTTTGTAGAAAGAGTGAGGGTAGCTTGTCAGCAGAGGGGGTACAAGGTTTTAGTTTGAGAAGGAGTCTATATATGTAAGATGTAGAGATTGGATGTAGAGAGAATTTAAAGGAAGAGTTTGTAAGGTTACAAGGTGTGTGTGAGTTATTGGCATTTAGTTGTTTAGCAAGAGCTTGTATAGTTTCAGTGAAGAATGTATTGAAGGCATCTGCAGTTAGTTGAGGGTATCAGGATCAGCATTAAGTGGGGAAGGAGTTTTAGAACTTCCTGGGGAGAGGAGTCTATTGACTGAGGACCAGAAAAGTTTAGAATTATTAAGGTGAGTTTGTTGTAGATTGAAGTAGAATTTCTTTTGTCAGCTATTATTGCCTTTTTGGTTAAATTTCTAAGCTGGCGGAAGTGTAGAAGATCAGGATTATTTCTGTGGGATCTCCATGTGGCCCAGACTTTATTTCTAGTGAGAATGAGTTGTTTGGTTTCATGGGAGAGCCAGGGGGCTGCTTTAGATTTAATTCTAATGATACGTGCAGGAGCATGAATGTCAAGAATGGATAAGAAAGTAGAGTTAAAGTATAGTACTGCATTTTCGAGAGGGAGTGTTTTTAAGGGGTTCCAGTTACATGCACTTAGTTCAGACTGAAACAATTCAGGGTTAAAATGTTTGATGGTGCGTATATTTCTTATAGTGCAGGGGTTTACACAATCTGCCTTTTCCCTTGTTATGAATGTTAAGGAGTGATCGCTAACATCATCTGGCAATGTTCCTACTTTGTAACTATCTTTGACTTTGTTTATGAGAATCCAGTCTAAGATGCTTTCTCTATTGCTATGTTTGTTGAGCCTAGTAGTTGAGGTAATGGTTTGGGTAAAACCATGGAGGTTGATATGAGAAGGATTATCAGTATTAATGGTATTCCAGTCTATGTTCAGGTCACCTAGTATGATGGTTTCTTGGGGATATGTGGCAGATAGCCAGCTAAGGTAATTTTCGAGGATTGGTATATTATTACCAGGTGGTAGGTACATACATATAATATAAAGAGATTTTTTGGAATTTAATTCGAGTTTTGCAATGATGGCTTCTACCTTACTATCTTGAGTTGGAGAGGCAGGAAGGGTAGTAATATTCAGATGGTTTTTAAAAAGAATTGCAACACCCCCACCTTTGCGGTTGGGACGGTCAAGTCTTACCATATTATACCCTTGGAGAGTAATCTCAGTGTCTTTAGTGGAAGACTTTAGCCAGGTCTCAGAGAGGCAAAGAATGTCAAATGAATGTATGTGAAGGAGGGAGTGCAGGTAGGGTATTTTATTATTTATGCTTTGGGTATTAAGATGTCCTATTAGGAAGGTGTTATTGAGTTTTGGTATGGATATTAGGGGAGAGGGGGAAGTAGGACCAGGGTTAGGGTGGATATCTCCAGCTTGAAGGGTAAGATTAATAGGTTTCATAGTGAGGTTACATTTTGGAAAGGTTAGTAATTTAGTTTTGTTATCAGAAGGCAAGATATATTTGAGATGTGAAAATCGGTGGAATTTAGGTAGTTGATAGTTAGGGGTAGGAGAAGTATATGGATATGAATTAAGTGGAATGAGATATGTTGTAGTGTGTTTATGTGGATTGAAAGTTTGGACATACAATGGTTTCTCATAGATGGATAGGAAGTAAACTGAGCATAGGGTGGAAAAAAGTAGACTTAGGAGTAAAAGCTGGGTTGGCAGGTATGGAGCCATAGTAGGAGTAGGAGTATTAGAGAAAGGTAAGAGGAGTATGAGAGGAGGAAGTAGAAAAGGGTGTTTTATTGTTAAGTAAAAGTATAGAATAGCTTAGGATAACAGAATAGGGGATATTAGTGAAGCAGAGAAAGGAGTAGGTATTTCTATTGTATAAAGGAGTAAAATTAGGAGGGGTATGTTGAATAATTTAGAGGGAGAAATAGATAGAAGAAGTGTGAGTATATGGCTGTGAAAGGGTGTGAGTGGGGGTGGGAGGCAGAGTGTGAAGCAGAAAGATTGGAAGATTAGAGTAGGGGGTGTGTCCAGGGAGGTATAAGGCTAGGATCTCTGGGGGTGGGTGGGAATTGGGGGTAGGGAGGGGAGCAGAGTGAGCCCGCAGGGCGAACGGAGCGGGTTAAAAAGCTGGTAGTCAAGAAACAATCAGTAGAGGTGGATACTAATGATAAGATTGGTAGTCAGGAATAGGTACGAGCAGAGATAAGCAAGGGGTTTGAGATGGAGAAGGTGGTTGTAGTCAGTAGTAGTAAAGGGTGAGGAGAGAGTATTTATAAATTTATCTGCTAGGAAGTACACAGAAATAATTCTGGGAACTGTAACACTCAGTAGGTATGAGATTAACCTTTGTGAGATGTCTGCTTAGGTCACAATTTTCTGCAGCAATTACTGTAACATGTAAGCATATGGGGGATTTTAAAAGGTTTTGCAATTGTTAAATTAACCAAGGTGTTGGGAAAAACCCTGTTTAAGAGGGAGAGACTAAACGTTACCTAGACCCTAGACAGCAGCTTCCATACAGTAATGTACAATATTGTTTAACCACCTTGACTCTTCGGTGAAGAGCTGCTTGCTGTGCTTTTATTTCAGCAGGGAATGGTAATTCGTTCCTTAGTCGGGAGCTTAGAGGGCCTAGGTCTTGAGGGAACTACCTAGGAAAGAATGAAGTAAGAGCAGGTGGAGGTTAGGAAAGGAGGCACAGACAAGGTTGATACAGTCAGCAGGGAAGTAACCAAACAATCATATACTTTCCTTACATTACAAATGGCAATTCTACCAAACAACAGATCATAGGCAGACAATAGTGAACTATATCTAGCTCCAAAAGCAGTTGCTAAGCTCAAATTAAATTGTTTCTAATAAAACAATCCATGTATAGCTCTAAAAGCAGTCGCTAAGCTCAATTTAATTGTTTCTTTATAAAAGTGATCAGTATGTAGCTCTAAAAGCAGTCGCTAAGCTCAATTTAAATATGCTTTTAAAAAAGAGATCAGTATGTAGCTCCAAAAGCAGTCGCTAAGCGCAATGAAATAACCTTTACAAAAGAGATCAACAAGGAGCTCTAAAAGCAGTCGCTAAGCTCAATTAAATTGTTTCTAACAAAAACAATCCATATATAGCTCTAAAAGCAGTCGCTAAGCTCAATTAAATTGCTGTATACAAAAGTGATCAGTATATAGCTCAAGAAGCAGTCGCTAAGCTCAATTAAATATGTTTTTATAAAAGAGATCAATATATAGCTCCAAAAGCAGTCGCTAAGCGCAATTAAATATTTGTTTACAAAAGAGATCAATATATAGCTCTAAAAGCAGTCACTAAGCTCAATTAAATTGTTTAATACAAGAGAGATCAATATGTAGTTCTACCAGCAGTCACTAAGCTTAACAAACTTGTTTTATACAAAAGTGAGCAATATGTAGCTCTACATGCAGTCGCTAAGCTCAGTTAATCTGTTCCTAACAAGAGCGATTAATATCTAGCTCTATAAGCAGTCGCTAAACTCAGTTTTACTGTTTCTATCAAAAGCAAGTAGGAGAAGTGAAAAAATAAGAACAGTCAAAACACAGCAGGAGTAGACATACCTGCTACATGAGGACGCTGCCGACAGGGTCTAGGTACTCCTGAGATTTGAAAAATGGCGGGTTTCCGAAGGTGCGTATGAAACCTCGCTTACATGGTGGGGGAGGAGTTATAAGGATATAGCAATCCTTCACGGGGCTGTAGCAGTCCCCAGCTAGTACCAATTAGCTTGAGCTCAGCTAGGCAGATAGCCTAGCTAGGTAAGTTTATAGATATATCTGCTAGGAAGTACACAGAAATAATTCTGGGAACTGTAACACTCAGTAGGTATGAGATTAACCTTTGTGAGATGTCTGCTTAGGTCACAATTTTCTGCAGCAATTACTGTAACATGTAAGCATATGGGGGGTTTTAAAAGGTTTTGCAATTGTTAAATTAACCAAGGTGTTGGGAAAAACCCTGTTTAAGAGGGAGAGACTAAACGTTACCTAGACCCCAGACAGCAGCTTCCATACAGTAATGTACAATATTGTTTAACCACCTTGACTCTTCGGTGAAGAGCTGCTTGCTGTGCTTTTATTTCAGCAGGGAATGGTAATTCGTTCCTTAGTCGGGAGCTTAGAGGGCCTAGGTCTTGAGGGAACTACCTTGACTCTGCGGTGAAGAGCTGCTTGCTGTGCTTTTATTTCAGCAGGGAATGGTAATTCGTTCCTTAGTCGGGAGCTTAGAGGGCCTAGGTCTTGAGGGAACTACCTTGACTCTTCGGTGAAGAGCTGCTTGCTGTGCTTTTATTTCAGCAGGGAATGGTAATTGCTCCTTAGTCGGGAGCTTAGAGGGCCTAGGTCTTGAGGGAACTACCTTGACTCTTCGGTGAAGAGCTGCTTGCTGTGCTTTTATTTCAGCAGGGAATGGTAATTCGTTCCTTAGTCGGGAGCTTAGAGGGCCTAGGTCTTGAGGGAACTACCTTGACTCTTCGGTGAAGAGCTGCTTGCTGTGCTTTTATTTCAGCAGGGAATGGTAATTCGTTCCTTAGTCGGGAGCTTAGAGGGCCTAGGTCTTGAGGGAACTACCTTGACTCTTCGGTGAAGAGCTGCTTGCTGTGCTTTTATTTCAGCAGGGAATGGTAATTCTTTCCTTAGTCGGGAGCTTAGAGGGCCTAGGTCTTGAGGGAACTACCTTGACTCTTCGCTGAAGAGCTGCTTGCTGTGCTTTTATTTCAGCAGGGAATGGTAATTCGTTCCTTAGTCGGGAGCTTAGAGGGCCTAGGTCTTGAGGGAACTACCTTGACTCTTCGGTGAAGAGCTGCTTGCTGTGCTTTTATTTCAGCAGGGAATGGTAATTCGTTCCTTAGTCGGGAGCTTAGAGGGCCTAGGTCTTGAGGGAACTACCTGCTACATGAAGACGCTGCCGACAGGGTCTAGGTACTCCTGAGATTTGATGATTTGACATAAATAACATCATCATGCCGTTCAGTAAAAATGACATTCCTGCAGACTGACATAAATAAGTAACATCATCATCATCCCGTTCAGTATAAATGACACCCCTGCAGAGTGACATAAATAAGTAACATCATCATCCCATTCAGTAAAACTGACATCCCTGCAGACTGACATAAATAACATCATCATCCCGTTCAGCAAAAATGACATCCCTGCAGATTGACATAAATAAGTAACATCATCATCATCATCCCATTCAGAAAAACTGACATCCCTGCAGAGTGACATAATAAAGTAACATCATCATCCCGTTCAGTAAAACTGACATCCCTGCAGAGTGACATAAATAAGTAACATCATCATCCTGTTCAGTAAAACGGACATCCCTGCAGAGTGACATAAATAAGTAACATCATCATCGTCATCCCTTTCAGAAAAACTGACATCCCTGCAGACTGACATAAATATCATCATCATCCCGTTCTGTAAAAATGACATCCCTGCAGACTGACATAAATAAGTAACATCATCATCCCGTTCAGTAAAACTGACATCCCTGCAGAGTGACATAAATAAGTAACATCATCATCCCATTCAGTAAAACTGACATCCCTGCAGACTGACATAAATATCATCATCATCCCACTCAGTAAAACTGACATCCCTACAGACTGACATAAATAACATCATCATCCCGTTCAGTAAAAATGACATTCCTGCAGACTGACATAAATAAGTAACATCATCATCATCCCGTTCAGTATAAATGACACCCCTGCAGACTGACAAAAAGAAGTAACATCATCATCCCATTAGGTTAAAATGACATCCCTGCAGACTGACATAAATAAATAACATCATCATCCCATTCAGTAAAACTGACATCCCTGCAGAGTGACATAAATAAGTATCATCATCATCCCATTCAGTAAAAAGTACAGTTTTGTACCTACCATAAATGTAGATGTTCGAAGATCCACATTGCTGCAGTCCTTACATATGGGTAGTCCGCTGTCCTCGGTCGGCCCGAATACCAAAGTATTAGGCTGACGTCGGTCATGGGCGCTCAGATCTGACATCAGAGCGTCAGGGTATAAAAGCGCATGACCGACGTCATATCCTCAGTCTTTTCTTGCCCCAGATGTCAGAAGGCCCAAAAAGAAAGGCCACAGCCCAAAAACAGGATACCTCCCAAAAACATGCCCAACAACAACCATCACCCAAACCCTATAACCATGCCAAACTACAGAGGGGAAGGAGGGAGGGTAAATTGGACTGCAGCAATGTGGATCTTCGAACATCTACATTTATGGTAGGTACAAAACTGTACTATGTTCTTCATCTCACATTGCTGCAGTCCTTACATATGGGTAGAATCCCAAAGCAGAGGTAAAGGGAGGATGGCAAAATCATAAAGCAGTAGGGGCTGCTAAAATGCCCTGTAATATTGCAGTGGCAAATCCAGCCCTAGACTTAGAATAAAGAGGAAGGTGGTAATGCTTGGAAAAAGTATGTACTGAACTCCAAGTGGCTGCTTCCAAGATATCTTTTGTAGCTACCCCCCTTAGAAAGGCAGTAGAAGTGGCAGTAGCTCTAGTTGAATGAGGTCTGATTCCAGCCGGAACCTCCTTACCATGATGGGAATAACAGAAAGAAATACAAAACCCAATCCATTTAGAAATAGTTTGTTTTGAAACAGGTTTTCCCTGAGAACCCAAAGCAAAAGAAACAAACAACTGCTGAGACTGCCTGAACCCCTTGGTTCTGCTCAAATGATAACGTAACTGCCTGTGAATATCCAAAGTATGCAAAATCTTCTCCCCTTTATTTTGGGGGTTTGCATAAAAAGTAGGCAAATGAATAGTTTGGTTCAAGGCCACACTAGAAACCACTTTAGGCATAAAGGAAGGATTAGTACGCAAAGATACCCTATCCTTATGAAAAATCAGGAAAGGTTCCACTGCCATAAGGGCCTGTAATTCAGAAACCCTTCTTGCAGAGGTAATGGCCAACAAAAAGCAGTCTTCCATGATAAATACTTTAACTCGGCAGTAGCTGCAGGCTCAAAAGGTTGTAGAGTAAGCTTTTCCAACACAAAATTGAGATCCCAAGCAGGAGTAGGAGCTCTACGTGGGGGTCTTATGTTCTTTGCCCCTCTAAGAAATTGCTTAAACAAAGGATGGGAAAATAAAGGAGGGTCACAGTCATAGTGAGCAGAAATGGCTGCAGCATGAACCTTTATCGAGGAGAAAGACAAACCCTTGTCCAATAACTCAGTAAGATATTGAAGAGAAACACTTAAATCAGGCTTGGAAACATCAAAGTCCTTCGCTTTGCTCCAAAGAAAAAATCTCCTCCATTTATCAGCGTAAACTTTCCTTGTACTAGGCCTTCTAGCCTCCAAAATAACATTCAAAACTCTTTGAGGAAGCTGAGACCCTCCAGGGTCTAAAACAGAATATGCCAGGCTGTGAGAAGCAGAGACTGAATCTTGACATTGAGGAAGTGATTGCCCTCCTAAGACAAAAGATGCGGAATCAAAGGCAGAGGCCATGGAGGCTCCTGTACTAAACTCCTCAGTAGTGGGTACCAGTGCTGTCGAGGCCAATCTGGCGCTATCAGAATCATGGATGGCTTGTCTAATCTGGCCTTCAGGAGTACCTTGGTAATGAGAGGCAGAGGTGGGAAGGCATAGACATGAAGATTGCTCCAACTGAATGATAGAGCATCCACCTTCCAAGCTGTTGGATGAAACATTTTTGTGCAAAACTTTGGCAACTGGTAATTTAGTGGAGAAGCGAACATATCTATGTCTGGAGTCCCCCATAACACAGTCAACTTTTGAAACACATGAGGATCCAGTTTCCACTCGTAAGGATCCACAATTTGTCTGCTCAACACATCTGCTAAGGAGTTCTGTGCTCCTGGTAGAAACCTTGCCTGAAGATTGAGGTGTAAACTGAGAGCAGTCTCCCACAAAATCATCGCTTGCCTGCAAAGAGGGTACGAATGGGTTCCCCCTTGCTTGTTGATGTACCACATGACAGTAGTGCTGTCTGTTTGAATCAACACCTGTCCTGGGAGAAGTAAATCCTTGAAAGCCATCAATGCAAATTGGACTGCTAACATCTCCTTCAAGTTCATATGCAAATGTTGAAGTCTGACAGGCCACGTGTCTTGCACCCATTTTCCATTGAGGTGTGCTCCCCAAGCCTTGTCCGAGGCATCTGTCGTTAGAATCTGACTCGCCTCTGGTCGGGTCACAGAGAGTCCCTTGTTTAGGTGACATTCCTGAGCCCACCACAAAAATTCTTTCTGAATGCAAGGTATTATCTGAATGACAGTGTCTAGATCTTGGCAGTGTTGTGTCCATACATTTTGAGATACCATTGAAGCTTCCTCATATGCAGTTTGGCATTGGGAAGCACCAGAATACAAGATGCCATGAACCCCAAGGCTTGAAGGACTGTCCTTGCAGTCAGCCTGGACTGTAGAGACATTTGATGGAAATAAAGAGAAAGGCTTCTTTGTTTGTCCGGGGTCAAAAAGGCCATCTGGGAAGCTGTATTCAGTCTCACACCCAGAAAGCACATGTCCTGAGAGGGTACTAGACTGGACTTTGTTTCGTTCACAGAATACCCTAAGCATCTTAACACTACCATCACATACTGTAGATGATGAAGAAGTTCGTCTTTGTGTTGTGCAATAAGCAGGCAATCGTCCAAATAAGGATAAATCTGTATTCCTCTTAACCTGAAAAAGGCTATCACTGGAGCCAGAACCTTTGTGAACACACTGGGCGCAGTAGATAAGCCAAAGGGCAATGCAGAGAACTGATAATGTAAATTTCCAGCCAACGCAGGTACCTCCTGCAACTGGGCCTGATAGAAACATGAAGATAAGCCTCTTTGAGATCCAGAGTTACCATCCAGTGATCTTTTCCCAACAGAGGTAAAAGCTGTTGTAACGTCAGCATTTTGAACTTTGGAATGTCCAGATAAGTGTTGAGGATAGATAAATCCAAAATTGGTCTCCACGTGTTCCCTTTCTTTGGTACTAGAAACAGGCGAGAATAAAATCCTAGTCCCACTTCTGACAGAGGAACTGGCTGTATAGCTCCTATTTGAAGAAGTAAAGAAATCTGCTTGTGAGCCTCTATCCTTTGCCGAGGAGGAACGTCTGGCATGCCTTTGAAAGGAGGCAATGTATGGAAATAGAACTTGTAGCCTCGGTTTATAATGTCCAATACCCATTTGTCCTGGGTGACTAAAAGCCAGTTTTGCTTGAAGAGTGCTAACTTTCCTCCCAAAGGAGCTGCCAGGCAAGAAGAATCTGGCAGCTGAAAATGCAGGTCATTGGGCCTGTTTACGAAAGGACTGGCCCCTGCCCTCACCTGCAGATTGTGCAGGCGAACTCAAGTTCTAGGCCTGAGTGTACTGTGAGCTCTGCCCCTGCCACGTCTAGATCTACCCCTAGACTGAGAATCAGAAGAAGGGTAGGTCCACCCCTTAGTAGGCCAATTTCTACTAAACTTTGGAGGTTGCACCTGCAAAAAACTTTAACAGTCTGCATAGACTTAGCCTTGTCTTCCATTTTCTTCAAAACCGACTCCACAGGGGACCAAACAAAACTTCAGACTGTAAAGGGCATCCAGAATTCTAGTTTTAACATGCTCGGACAAATTCTGATCCTTAAGCCAGGCGTGCCTCTGAAGAACTGAACCAGTGGCAGCCACCCTAGAAGAGGCCTGTACAGCATCAAAACCACACTGCAAAGAATGCTTACCCACCTGTTCAGAGACATGTACTAAATCCTGCAATTCTTTACACTCTATGCCCTCTGCCAAAGCATCCACTTTAGATTTTAGCTGAGAAAGGAGGAAATTCTGATACTTCAACATATGAAACTGGCAATTTAAAGCCCTCATTGCTAAAGTAGAAGAGGTATACACCTTTTACCCCATCTATCCAAAGCTCTAGCTTCCTTATCTAGAGGAACCGGATTCTTTACAACAGAGGCTCTAACACCCTTAGGCCCCTGACTAATAGTTTCTGGGTCCGCCCTAGGACTCTTATACAGATATTTATGAGCCTCAGGCACCCTGTAATACCTGTCCGGTTTAACTGGCGCAGGAGGCAAAGAATCTGGATTAAGGGAAGCCTCCGAGAAAACATCTTGAACAACATCCAAAACAGGAGGTATAGCCAAGGGTCTATGCTGTGGTAAAAACAAGAATTCCCTAAGCCTCTTCCGTGAATCAGAGAAATCCTGTCCTTCCCACTTAAAATGCTCCCTCATGGAATGCAGAGTTTCTGAAAATGAAAAATCCTCTGGAGGAGAAGCAGAAGGAGTGGAATCCTCTGCATCAGAATCCGAATAAGGGGGAAAATCTTGAATATCTTCAGCAGAAGACTCTGAGTCATCTGAGGCCTGATCCAAACTTTCCAACTCTGGCGCCACCCTGGGCCTCTTATCAGGAGGGGGCATAGAACCTCTAATTAAAGTAATCAAATCTTCTGCCATTTTAAGCATGTGCTTTTTAGGCACAGACCCTGAAGTACCTGGAGGGACACCAGAGGAAGGCAAAAAACAACCTGCCCTTAGAAGAGGCCTTAGAAATAGTAGCAGAAGGCCTAACCACCTTAGGCATAGAAGGGAGAACAGTAACCTGAGAGGCCCCTTCAGCTAGACCTGAATCCTGTGAGGCCACATCCTGCAAAATCAAAGTTTCCCCCTGAGACTCAACAGAAACTTCAGCCGGATCCACCTGCTCCACTGTAGCTTCTGCAGGACCGGTGTCCGAAACGGACGAATCAACCTGTCTAGGTTTCAAGGATTTGTCTTTGCGCTTCTTCATGGAAGCGGGCGTCGGAGGATCCGACGGCATATTATAATTACACCGCTTACCAAAGACTAACCTAGCACAATCTAACCTTCTTTTTATAGTGCGCTTATTAAACCTAGCACAAAACCGACACCCGACTACGTCGTGGTCCGGTCCCAAACAAGGAATGCAAAGAGAGTGATAATCCCTATGCGGTATCTGTTTCCCACAAGAAATACAATTATTCACTTTTTCTGACATCCGGAATTAACTGAGGCAAGAAAAAACAAAAATATTCCCCAACGGGGTACTTAGCCCAACTTGGTTTCGGTCTGAAACTCAGAATACGAAAATTTCAGAACGCCGAACTGCACTTGCAACGCTGCTTCTGCATCGGACCATGCGGCAAAAAAGACTGAGGATATGACGTCGGTCATGCGCTTTTATACCCTGACACTCTGATGTCAGATCTGAGCGCCCATGACCGACGTCAGCCCAATACTTTGGTATTCGGGCCGACCGAGGACAGCGGACTACCCATATGTAAGGACTGCAGCAATGTGACATGAAGAACATCTGACATCTCTGCAGTGTGACATAAATAAGTAACATCATCATCATCATCCCATTCAGTAAAACTGACACCCCTGCAGAGTGACATAAGTAACATCATCATCATCCCGTTCAATAAAACTGACATCCCTTCAGACTGACATAAATAAGTAACATCATCATCCCGTTCATTAAAACTGACATCCATGCAGAGTGTCATAAATAAATAACATCATCCCATTCAGTAAAACTGACACCCCTGCAGAATGACATAAATAAGTAACTTCATCATCCAGTTCAGTAAAAATGACATCCCTGCAGACCGACATAAATAAGTAACATCATCATCATCAACAACCAGTTCAGTGAAACTTGACACCCCAGCGGAGTGACATAAATAACATCATCATCATCCCGTTCAGTAAAACTGACATCTGTGCAGACTGACATAAATATAATCATCATCCTGTTCAGTAAAACTGACATCCTTGCAGAGTGACATATATAAGTATCATCATCATAGTCATCCTGTTCAGTAAAAATGACATCCCTGCAGACTGACATAAATAAGTAACATCATCATCCCGTTGAGTAAAACTGACATCCCTGCAGACTGACATAAATAAATAAAATCATCATCCCGTTCAGTAAAACTGACATCCCTGCAGACTGACATAAATAACTAACATCATCATCATCATCCCATTCAGAAAAACGGACATCCCTGCAGACAGACATAAATAAGTAACGTCATCATCATCCTGTTCAGTAAAACTGACACCCTGCAGAGTGACATAAAAAGTAACATCACCACCCCGTTCAGTAAAACTGACATCCCTGCAGTGACATGAATAAGTAACATCATCATCATCATCATCCCGTTCCGTAAAAATGACATCCCTGCAGACTGACATAAATAACAGCATCATCCCGTTCATTAAAAATGACATCCCTGCAGACTGACATAAATAAATATCATCATCTTCATCCCATTCAGTAAAAATGACACCCCTGCAGAGTGACATAAATAAGTAACATCATCATCATCCCTTTCAGTAAAACTGACATCCCTCCAGACTGATATAAATAAGTAACATCATCACCCCGTTCAGCAAAACTGACATCCCTGCAGAGTGACATAAATAAATAACATCATCATCCCGTTCAGTAAAACTGACATCCCTGCAGACTGACATAAATAAGTATCATCATCATCATCATCCCGTTCAGTAAAACTGACATCCCTGCAGATTGACATAAATAAGTAACATCATCATCCCGTTCAGTAAAACTGACATCCCTGCCGACTGACATAAATAACATCATCATCCTTTTCAGTAAAACTGACATCCCTGCAGACTAACATAAATAAGTAACATCATCATAATTCCGTTCAGTAAAAATGACATCCCTGCAGACTGACATCAATAAGTAACATCATCATCCCGTTGAGTAAAACTGACATCCCTGCAGACTGACATAAATAACATCATGATCCCATTCAGTAAAACTGACACCCCTGCAGAGTGACATAATTAACATCATCATCATCCCGTTCAATAAAACTGACATACCTGCAGACTGACATAAATAAGTAACATCATCATCCCGTTCAGTAAAACTGACAACCCTGCAGACTGACATAAATAAGTAACATCATCATCATCCCGTTCAGTAAAAATGACATCCCTGCAGACTGACATAAATAAGTAACATCATCATCCCGTTCAGTAAAACTGACATCCCTGCAGACTGACATAAATATCACCATCATCCCATTCAGTAAAACTGACATCCCTGCAGACTGACATAAATAACATCATCATCCTTTTCAGTAAAACTGACATCCCTGCAGACTGACATAAATAAGTAACATCATCATGCCGTTCAGTAAAAATGACATCCCTGCAGACTGACATAAATAAGTATCATCATCGCGTTCAGTAAAACTGACATAAATAAGTAACATCATCATCATCCCGTTCAGTAAAACTAACATCCCTGCAGAGTGGCATAAATAACCTCATCATCATCCCGTTATGAAAAACTGACATCCCTGCAGACTGACATAAATAAGTAATATCATCATCATCCCGTTCAGTAAAAATGACATCCCTGCAGACTGACATAAATAAGTAACATCATCATCCCGTTCAGTAAAACTGACATCCCTGCAGACTGACATAAATAAGTAACATCATCATCATCCCGTTCAGTAAAAATGACATCCCTGCAGACTGACATAAATAAGTAACATCATCATCCCGTTTAGTAAAACTGACATCCCTGCAGACTGACATAAATAAGTAACGTCATCATCCCGTTCAGTAAAACTGACATCCCTGCAGAATGACATAAATAATATCATCATCCCGTTCAGTAAAAATGACATCCCTGCAGACTGACATAAATAAGTAACATCATCATCATCATCCCATTCAGTAAAAATGACATCCCTGCAGGCTGACAAATAAATAACATCATCATCCCATTCACTAAAACTGACATCCCTGCAGACTGACATAAATAAGTAACATCATCATCATCCCGGCCAGTAAAACTGACATCCCTGCAGACTGACATAAATAAGTATCATCATCATCCCGTTCAGTAAAACTGACATGCCAGCAGAGTGACATAAATATGTATCATCATCATCATCATCCCGTTCAGTAAAACTGACATCCCTGGAGAGTGACATAATTAAGTAACATCATCATCCCGTTCAGTAAAAATGACATCCCTGCAGAGTGACATAAATATCTATCATCATCCCGTTCAGTAAAACTGACATCCCTGCAGACTGAAATAAATAAGTAACATCATCATCAGCACGTTCAGTAAAACTGACATCCCTGCAGAGTGACATAAATAAGTAACATCATCATCCCGTTCAGTAAAACTGACATCCCTGCAGACTGACATAAATAAGTAACATCATCATCATCATCATCCCGTTCAGTGAAAATGACACCACTGCAGACTGACATAAATAAGAAAAGTACAGTTTTGTACCTACCATAAATGTAGATGTCCGATAGATATGCAACTGCAGTCATAACATATGGGTTGTCCTGCCTCAGGCAGCTCTCGGTCGGCAGAATTCCAAAGTCTGGGTCCGGCGTCGGCAGGTGTCGCCTCCTCTCCGACGTCACAACGGCTGGAGTATAAAGGCATCGGCCGACGCCATCTTCTTCAGTGTTTCTTGCCCCAGATGCCAGGTGCCCTCCTAGGAAGGCTAAATTTGGTGAATGGATAAAAATAATTCCAACCCCCCAGCTAACAGGAATAGGGGTAGGGACCCATAAAAAAAGTTACAGAGGGGTAGGAGGGTGGGAAAATCCGACTGCAGTTGCAGATCTATCGGACATCTACATTTATGGTAGGTACAAAACTGTACTATGTCCTTCAAGAATGCACTGCAGTCATAACATATGGGTTGAATACCACAGCCAAGGTGGGGGTGGATGGAACTATGAGAGGGATGGTGTAGCTAAAATCCCCTGCAGGACTGCTGAAGCAAAGCCTGCTCGGGATCTGGAGTATAAGGGCAGGTTGTAGTGCTTGGTAAATGTATGCACGGAGCTCCATTTAGCAGCCTCTAAAATGTCCTTTGTTGCCACTCCTCCTAGGAAAGCTGTGGATGTGGCTATAGCTCTGGTGGAATGTGGCCTAATATTGGCTGGCACACCTTTTCCATGGAAAGAATAGCAGAATCTGATGCAGTATCCAATCCATTTTGAAATTGTTTGTTTGGAGATTGCTTTTCCTTGTACTCCAGCAGCATAGGCTACAAACAGTTTGTCAGACTTTCTGGTGGCCTTAGTTCTGTCCAAGTAGTAGCGTAGTTGCCTGTGTATGTCCAAAGTATGCAGCAGTTTTTCCCCCCTATTTTGAGGATTGGGGAAGAAAGTAGGCAGGTGAATAGCTTGATTTAGAGACACCCTGGAAATAACTTTTGGCATGAATGTAGGATTGGTTCTTAGAGAAACTCTGTCCTGATGAAAAATGAGGAATGCATGTATCTCCGAGACTCTTCTTGCAGATGTGACTGCCAATAGGAAGACCGTTTTCCATGATAGAAATTGCATTTCTGAAGTTGCTGCTGGCTCAAAAGGAGGAAGAGTTAATTTTTCCAAAACTAAATTGAGGTCCCATGCAGGTACTGGCTGTTTTCTGGGAGGTTTGATATTCTTTATCCCTCTTAGGAACTGTCTTAGCAAAGGATGTGAAAACACTGGAGGGTCACAATTGTATTTTGCTGAGATTGCTGAGGCGTGAATCTTTATAGAAGAGTATGAGAGCCCAGTATGAAACATTTCTGCCAAGTATTCTAATATCTGAGGTATACTCAGTAATGTTGTGTCCTGACCCCTGTTGGCATTCCAGATGCTGAATCTCTTCCACTTGGCTGAATAGGTTTTTCTGGTGGAAGGTATGCATGCTTCCAGTAAGATCTCTTGAACTGTTTTGGAAAGAGAGATAGTTGGAGGAGTCATGGTAACCTCCAGGCTGTCAGATGCAATGTTTTCAGGTCTTGATGTACAGTCCTGTAATTGTGTTGTGTTAGGAGCAGGGGCCATAGGGTCAGAGGCCATGGTTTGGTCCGAGTTATGCTCAACAGCAATGGGTACCAGTGTTGCCTTGGCCAGTCTGGAGCTATCAAAATGCCTGTTGGTTGTTCTGCTTTGATCTTCAGTATCACCTTGGTCAGCAGAGGTAGAGGAGGGAATGCATAAATTTTTAGGGAATTCCAACTGAAGGAGAGAGCATCCGTTTTCCAGGCTAGAGGATGGTGGGTCCTTGTGCAGAACTTTTCCAGGTGATGATTTAAGTGGGAAGCAAAGAGCTCTACGTCCAGTCTTCCCCATGTCTTTGTTAGTTGTGAGAAAATGTGAGGGTGCAGCATCCATTCGTGTGGATCCATGAAATTTCTGCTCAGCTTGTCCGCCAGTACATTGTCCTTGCCTGGCACAAACTGGGATTCCAAATGTATCTTCAGGCTCAGGGATTTTTCCCAGAAAAGCATTGTTAGTCTGCAGAGGGGATAAGAATGAGTGCCTCCCTGCTTGTTTATATACCACATGACAGTGGTGTTTGTCTGTCCTTATTAACAAATGTCCTTGTTGTAGTGATTTTTCGAAAGTCTCGATTGCATGTATCACTGCCAACATCTCTTTTTGGTTTATGTGCAGATGTCTTTCCTTTGGTGTCCATAGACCTTGAATGCATCTGCCCTCCATGTGCGCCCCCCATCCATGATCTGAGGTGTCTGTTGTAATCATTTGACCTGCTTGAGGTCTGTTGAAAGACATGCCTTTGTTTAACTGATTGGCTTGAGCCCACCACAAAAATTCCTTTTGCAGACATGGAATAAGTGGGATTACATCCTCTAGGCTTTGGCTGTGTTGAGACCATAAGTTTTTTAAATACCATTGCAGCTTTCTCATATGAAGTCTTGCCAAAGGTATCAGAAGAATGCAAGATGCCATGAACCCCAGGACCTGCAGGATTTTCCTTGCAGTCAGCTGGGAGAGTTTTGCTAGGCCTTTGAAGTACTCTGGTAAATGCTGTTGTTTTTCATCTGTGAGGTAGGCCATTTGAGTTTCTGTGTCCAGTTTGGCTCCTAGGAAAATAATCTGTTGGGATGGCAGTAGTCTTGACTTCTGAATGTTGACTGTGTATCCCAAGGCCTGCAGTAGTTGCATGACATAGTCCAAGTTTGCTTTTAAGGTTTGTTTGTTGTCTGCTTGTATGAGGCAGTCGTCCAGGTAGGGGTATATTTGAATCCCTTGGAGTCTGCAGTGTGCCACTACTGATGCCAGGCATTTCGTGAACACTCTGGGCGCAGTAGACAAGCCAAACGGCAATGCTGAGAATTGATAATGCTCTGTCCCTGCAAGAAATCTGAGGTATCTTCTGCAGCTTTGTCTGATTGGGACATGCAGGTATGCCTCCTTGAGGTCCAGAGTGACCAGCCAAGACCCCTTGCCCAGCATGGGAAGGAGTTGCTGCAGCGTCAGCATTTTGAACTTTGGCACAATGAGAAAAGTATTTAGAGTTGACAAGTCCAGCATGGGTCTCCATTTGTTTTCTTTTCTTGGAACAAGGAACAGTCTAGAATAAAATCCCTGGCCTTGTTCCTGAGGAGGGACCCTTTCTATTGCTTTTATACTTAACAGCTTTGAAACTTGAGTGAGTGCCTCTGCCCTTTGATGATGTGGCAGGTTTGGCATGCCTTGTCTTATTGGTAATGTATGGAAGTGGAATCTGTAACCCTTGTCTATTAAATCCAGAATCCAGTTGTCCTTGGTTAAGATATGCCAGTTTTGTGAGAATAAGGATAACTTTCCGCCCAAATGTGCTTCTCTTTGAGTCTTTGTAGGCGGTATGAAAGTCAAGTCATTGTAATTGTCCTTGTGGTGCAGCTGGGCTGTCTGTGCCACTTCTTTGATTTGGCGGTTACCATTGGCGGCCCCTGTAAGATCCTGTGTATTGCCCTCTACCTCGGGCACGCCTGCTTTTTCCCCTTTGAAACTTGTCAGAGCCTGGGAAGGACCAATTCTTTGAGGGCCAGTTTCTGCTGAATCTGGGTGGCTGAACCTGAAGGAAATCCTTGACTGTCTGTACTGACTTTGCTTTTTCCTCAATGGATTTCAACACATCTTGTGCATTAGCACCAAAAAGCTTCTGTTTTTCCAGAGGTGCATCAAGTAACTTTAACATGGTCAGGCAAAGACTGATCTTTTAACCAAGCATGTCTACGTATCACAGCCCCAGTCATAGCTGCCCTACATGAAGCTTCCAATGCATCATAACCACACCGAAGAAAATGGTTGTTAACCTGCTGAGTGTTATGTATATGATCCTGCAATGCCTTTCTATCAATAGGCTCAGGAGAGGCTAACTTTTTCTGTAAACCATCCAGTAAAAAATCCTGGTACTGAAACATGTGAAAAAGGCAGTTAAGTGACCTCATGGCTAGGGTGGTAGAGGTATAAACTTTTTTACCCCGTCTCTCCAGGGACCTTGCTTCCCTGTCCGCTGGCAGTGGATTTTTGGCAGTGGAAGTAGCCACTCCCTTGGGGCCCTGTGAAATAGTTTCTAGAGCCACAGAGTGGGCCTTAAAGAGATGCTTGTGAGTGTCAGGGACCCTATAATATCTGTCAGGCTTGACAGGAGCAGGGGGGAGAGAATCAGGGTTAGCATTGGAGTCAGAGAAAACATCACCCAAAACATCCATAACTGGCGGAATACCCAAAGGTCTGTGCTGGGGAAGCTTGAGGAAGGTACCTAGCCTTTTCCTGGAATCAGAAAATTCCTGACCCTGCCATTTAAAATGTTCCCTCATGGAATGCAGGACTTCACCAAATGAGAAATCCTCTGGAGGGGAGGCAGAGGGAATTGATTCCTCAGCATCAGAGTCCTCGTAGGCCTGGAAGGATTCTTCTTGGGTATCAGAATGCTCAGAATCCCCAGAGGCGAGGTCGTCAGCCCGCTCAGTTCTGGGCCTTTTCTCTGCAGGTGGCTGAGAACCTCTGTCTGGATGAGGCTGAGACCCCCTGATAAGAGAAATAAGATCTGCAGCAAGAGACATGATCTGCTTATCAGATGAAGGGG
This sequence comes from Protopterus annectens, assembly GCF_019279795.1. Classification (NCBI taxonomy): domain Eukaryota; kingdom Metazoa; phylum Chordata; order Ceratodontiformes; family Protopteridae; genus Protopterus; species Protopterus annectens. The sequence goes on from NC_056743.1 coordinate 23,949,594, forward strand.
CCTAAGCAGCAGGTTTAGGATGGGCCTTGGCCTGGCTGGTGGCCTTAGCACGTGCAAAGGCCTTGATGGACATGGATACAGGAGGCCTAGCAGCCCCACGTGCTGGAGTAACCTTGTCTACAGGAATGGTGTCGGGTAGATCCAGAACTTCGGTTTCCGGAGGAAAATCAACAACCGGCACCGGAGAGATCTCCAAGACCGAAGGTCGTGTTAACGCTGTGTCGTCGGCCTGGAGCAGTTGAGTTACCATTTCAGAAGGGACCGAAGCACTAGCGGAGGGTTTAAGAGTTGTATCGGTAGTGGACGCGGGCCGAGGATGTCGGTCCCGGTCCTTTCGTTTTTTGGCGGATTGGGTTGTCGGTTGATCCGACGGCATGATATACGCAAAAGATTCACCAAAAAAATCCTCGGCAAATTCTGCCCGGCGCCTGAGAGTGCATTTATTAAAGCAAGCACAGGCCGAGACATCGTGGTCTGGGCCCAGGCAAGGAAGGCAGTAAGAATGGAAGTCCTTATGAGGTATTTGTTTACCACAAGACAAACAATTATTAACTTTCTCAATTTGTTCTGACATCGGCTGAGGCAAGAAAAAATGTTCCCCAATGGGGTACTTAGCTTTTAGATGACTTCGGTACTGAAAACACAGGAGCTGACCGACCGGCACTTGCGAACTGCTTCTGCTTCGGGAACCGCGTGGCAAGAAAGACTGGAGAAGATGGCGTTGGCCGATGCCTTTATACTCCAGCCGTTGTGACGTCAGAGAGGAGGCGACACCAGCCGACGCCGGACCCAGACTCTGGAATTCGGCCGACCGAGGGCTGCCTGAGGCAGGACAACCCATATGTTATGACTGCAGTTGCATTCTTGAAGGACATCATCATCATCCCGTTCAGTAAAACTGACATCCCTACAGACTGACATAAATAAATAACATCATCATCCCATTCAGTAAAACTAACATCCCAGCAGAATGACATAAATAATATCATCATCCCGTTCAGTAAAAATGACATCCCTACAGACTGACATAAATAAGTAACATCATCATCCCGTTCAGCAAAAATGACATCCCTGCAGACTGACATAAATAAATAACATCATCATCCCATTCACTAAAACTGACATCCCTGCAGACTGACATAAATAAGTAACATCATCATCACGTTCAGTTAAAATAACATCCCTGCAGACTGACATAAATAAGTAACATCATTATCCCTTTCAGCAAAACTGACATCCCTGCAGACTGACATAAATAAATAACATCATCATCCCCTTCAGTAAAACTGACATCCTTGCAGAGTGACATAAATAAGTATCATCATCATCCCGTTCAGTAAAACTGACATCCCTGCAGAGTGACATAAATAAGTAAAGTACAGTTTTGTACCTACCATAAATGTAGATGTCCGAATAGGAATGCATCTGCAGTCCTTACAAATGGGTTGTCCTGTCGTCAGGCAGCCCTTCGGTCGGCCGGATTCCAAAGTCTGGGTCTGGCCTCGGCTGGTGTCGCACTTCACCCGACGTCATAGCTGCAGTTCTTCGGGTATAAAGGCATCAGCCGACGCCATTTTCCTCAGTGTTTCTTGCCCCAGATGCCAGTTGCCCTCTTGGATAGCTAAATTTTGGATAAATGCCAATGTTTCCAAATAGTAGAAGGCAAACACAAAAAATAAGCATGTATGTACATATATACAAACAAATACACCATAAGAGATCCCGGTCAGCTAGCTATTAGATGGGCAAATACCGTAGGAATACCTCAGAGGGAAGGAGGGTGGGTAATCCTGACTGCAGATGCATTCCTATTCGGACATCTACATTTATGGTAGGTACAAAACTGTACTATGTCCTTCAAGGATGCATCTGCAGTCCTTACAAATGGGTAGAATACCATAGCCAAACTAGGGAGGAGGAAGAAGAAATTATGGTGTAGTTAGGATCCCTTGCAAAACAGCAGTGGCAAACCCTGCTCGGGATCTAGAGTATAAAGGTAAGTTATAATGCTTGGCAAATGTATGCACGGAGGTCCAAGTAGCAGCCTCTATAATGTCCTTGGTAGCCACTCGTAAGAAAGCTGTGGTAGTTGCTGTAGCCCTTGTAGAATGAGGCCTTATGTTCTGTGGAGTTTGCTTTCCATGGTAGGAGTAGCAGAATCTGATGCAATTTCCTATCCACTTGGAGATTGTCTGTTTTGAAATTGCTTTTCCTTCCCTTCCTGTTGCATATGCTACCAGAAGCTGGTCAGTTTTTCTATTGCCCTTGGTTCTGTCCAGGTAGTAGCGCAACTGTCTATGTACATCCAAAGTATGCAGCAGTCTTTCCCCCCTGTTCTGTGGATTGGGGAAGAATGTAGGCAGGTGGATAGCCTGGTTTAAAGACACTCTGGATACCACCTTAGGCATAAATGTAGGATTTGTTCTCATGGACACACTGTCTTGATGGAAGATTAGGAAGGGTTGTACTGCCATTAAAGCCTGTAGCTCAGAAACCCTTCTTGCTGAGGTAATTGCCAGCAGGAAAGCAGTTTTCCAGGATAGGTGTTGAAGTTCTGCTGTTGCTGCTGGTTCGAAAGGGGGTAGTGTCAATTTTTCTAGCACAAAGTTCAAGTCCCATGCTGGCAATGGTGGTTTCCTAGGAGGTTTTACATTTTAATTCCTCTCAGAAACTGCCTGAGTAGAGGATGCGAGAAGACAGGGGGATCAAGCTGTATTCTGCAGAAATAGCTGATGCATGTATCTTGATGGAGGAATAGGACAGGCCTGTATGGAAAAGCTCTGCCAAATACTCCAGGATGTTGGCTATGTCTACCTTTGACACATCTTTTCCCCTTTCAGTACTCCAAATGAGAAATCTTTTCCATTTTCCTGCATAGTTCCTTCTTGTTGAAGGTCTGCGGGCCTCAAGGATAATGTCTTTAACCCTTTGGGATAAATCTGGGTTAGTTGCTCTTATGTAATGTTCCAGGCAGTCAGCTGCAGAGTTTTCAGGTTTGGATGCAGGGTGTTGTAGCCGCTCTGAGTTAACAGCAAAGGAATCAGGGGTAGTTGTCCACATTTGCCCCCGAGACATGCTCCTCAGTAATGGGTACCAATGTTGCCTTGGCCAGTCTGGAGCTATCAGAATGATCCTTGGACGGTCCTCTTTGATTTTCAATAGCACCTTGTGCATCAAAGGAAGTGGTGGGAATGCATATGCTGTCAGGCTTTTCCAACTGAAGGATAGAGAGTCCACCTTCCAAGCAAGTGGGTGGTACGTCCTTGTGCAGAATTTCTTGAGCTGGTGATTGAGTGGGGATGCGAATAGGTCTATTTGTGGTAGTCCCCATTTCCTTGTGATGGCCTTGAAGATGTCCGGGTGTAGCATCCATTCGTGAGCATCCGAGGTAGTTCTGCTTAATATGTCTGCTAGGATGTTTTCTTCTCCCGGTACAAAAATTGCTTGTAACTGAATGTTGTAGCTCAGAGCCATATTCCATAGGTCCAGTGCCATCCGGCATAGAGGGTATGAATGAGTGCCTCCCTGTTTGTTGATGTACCACATGACTGTGGTGTTGTCTGTCCTTATCATCAACTGCCCTTCTTGGAGGAATGGTCTGAAATTCTGGATTGCCAGTTTCACTACCAGCATTTCCTTTTGATTTATGTGCAGGTGCAGCTGATCTGGAGTCCATAAGCCTTGTATGCACTTGTCCAGCATGTGGGCCCCCCAACCGAGGTCTGAGGTGTCCGTTGTGATGGTTTGGCTTGGTTGAATGCTGTGGAAGGGCAAACCTGGGTTTGACTGGCATGCCTGAGCCCACAATAGGAACTCTTATTTCAGGCATGGGATTAGTGGTATTTCGGTTTCTAGGCTGTGCCTGTGTTGAGACCATAAATTCTTCAGGTACCACTGTAGCTTTCTCATATGTAGTCTGGCATGAGGGACCAGGATTATGCAGGATGCCATGAAGCCCAAGGCCTGCAGTACTTTCCTTGCTGTTAGTTGGTTCTGCTTTGTTAATGCCAAGAAGTAGAGAGGAAGTTGTTCTTGTTTTTCTGCAGTTAGGAATGCCATCTGTTTTGCTGTGTCCAATTCTGCACCTAAGAAGGTTATTCTTTGGGATGGTATCAGTCTTGATTTTTTATATTGACTGTATATCCCAGGGCTTGCAGTAAGCAAATGACTCTTTGTAAGTCTTCTGTTAGCTTGTTTCTGTTGTCCGCTTGTATCAGGCAGTCGTCCAGGTATGGATATATTTGGATTCCCTGAAGCCTGCAGTGAGCGATTACTGATGCCAGGCATTTCGTGAACACTCTGGGCGCAGTAGATAAGCCAAAGGGCAATGCTGAGAATTGATAATGCTCTGATCCTGCAAGAAATCTGAGGTATCTTCTGCAATTTGGTCATATGGGGACGTGCAGGTATGCCTCCTTGAGATCTAGAGTCACCAGCCAAGACTCCTTGCCCAGCATGGGAAGAAGTTGCTGTAGGGTCAGCATTTTGAATTTTGGAACAATGATGAATGTGTTTAAAGCGGACAGGTCGAGAATAGGCCTCCAATTTTTCTCTTTTCTTGGTACCAGGAAGAGTCTGGAGTAAAATCCCTTTCCTTGTTCCATAGATGGTACCCTTTCCACAGCTCTCATCTTTGCTAATTGAGCTATTTGTTTTAGAGCTTCTGTCTTTTGATTTGGTGGTAGGTTTGGCATTCCTCTTTTTCCTGGTAAAGTATGGAAATGAAACCTGTAGCCTTGGTCTATAGTTTGCAAAATCCACTTGTCTCTTGTGATGCAGTGCCAGTTTTTTGAAAATAAGGCTAACTTTCTGCCTAAGGGTGCTGCTATTTGTTCCCTGGTAGGCGGTGTCAGAGCTAAGTCACTGTGATTGTCCTGTTGCAGTGGTAGTAGTTGTGTCTGTGCCTCGCTGGTTGTTACCTTGCCACTGGCGTCCCCTGTAGGCACCTCCTCTGGATTGGTTTCTGCCTCTTGAACACCTATTCCTGCCTCTCTGTGTTTTAGAGGAGTCTGGAAAAGACCAATTTTTGGAAGGCCAGTTCCTGCTAAACCTTGGAGGCTGAACCTGTAAGAAATCTTTCACTGTTTGTACAGATTTTGCCTTCTCTTCCATTTTCTTCAGTACCTGCTGAGCAGGAGAACCAAATAAATTGACCTTATCCATAGGAGCATCTAACAGTTTTGCTTTAACATGATCCGGCAAGACCTGTTCTTTCAACCATGCATGCCTTCTGATAACTGTGCCAGTCATGGCTGATCTAAAGGAAGCCTCCAGTGCATCATAGCCACATTTTAAAGAATGGTTACTAACCTGCTGAATGTTATGCACCATTTCTAGAACATATTTCTTATCTAAAGAGTCATCAGAGGACAGTTTCTTTGTTAACTGATCAAGCATAAACTCCTGGTATTGGATCATATGAAACTGACAGTTCAATGCCCTAGCTGAGAGAGTTGCAGAGGTGTATACTTTTTTACCCCATCTCTCTAAGGACCTGGATTCCCTTTCAGAGGGGAGGGGATTTTTAACTGAGGTCGGCTACTGCCTTAGGCCCCTGGGAGATAGTCTCGGGATCTGCAAAAGGAGCCTTGTATAAATGGTGATGTGTGTCCGGGACCCTGTAGAACCTATCGGGCTTAGCAAGGGCTGGAGGCAAAGTATCAGGAGCAGTGCAGGCATCATTAAATGCATCATCTACAACAGGAAGAACTGGAGATATAGCTAAAGGCCTATGTTGTGGTAAATGCAAAAAAGTCCTAAGCCTTTTCCTTGAATCTGAGAAATCTTGCCCCTGCCATTGAAATTGCTCCCTCATGGCATGTAAGGTTTCCCCAAAGGAAAATTCCTCTGGTGGAGAGGCAGAAGGAATCGATTCCTCAGCATCGGAGACTTCATAAGGAGAAAACGGAGCCTCTGGATGATCTGTATTGTCTGAATCATCAGAAGAATCATCTGAGGACACTGGCTCAGGGGGCTCTGCTCTAGGTCTCTTTTCTGGAGGTGGTTGAGAGGCCCTGTCTGGATGAGGTTGGGATCCCCTTATTAAAGAGATGAGATCCTCTGCCAGAGTAAGCATTTGGGAACTGGAACTGGGCCTGTGAGAAGGGGGCTTAACAGGCACTGACTTAGAAGTTTTGGCTGCTTTAGCCCTGGCAAAGGCCTTTATGGACATGGCTGCAGGCGGCCTAGCAGCACCACGTGCAGGGGTTGAAACATCCAAAGGGATGGTGTCCGATAATTCTTGTGAAACCACAGTAGTAGGTAAAACTTCAGAGGCCGATTCAACCAGGTTAGAAGGGGCCTCGGTAGTAGTCATGGATTCGGCTGAAGTTAGAACCGTTTGCTCGGTTTCGGCCGAAACCGAGACACTCGCGGTTTGCTTAACCGCGAGTGTCGGTCCTTTTCTTTGCATTTCTTAACAACTTGTGAAGTCGGAGGATCCGACGGCATTATGTACGCGAAATCTGAGCCAAAAAACTGTTCAGCAAACTCCGACCGACGTCTAAGCGTCCGTCGGTTGAAAGAAGCACAGGCTAAACAAGCTGCTACGTCGTGGTCTGGGCCTAAACAAGGTAAGCAGTAAGAGTGGAAATCTTTATGAGGTATTTGTTTCCCACAAGTTAAACAGTTATTCACTTTTTCTGACATCGGCTGAGGCAAGAAAGAGTCCCCAACGGGGTACTTAGCTTTTTAGAAGTCAGCTTTTTAGAAGTATTCGGTAGTAGTAATCTCTGGATCTGACCGACCGGCACTTGCGAACAGCTTCTGCTTCGGGCACCACGCGGCAAGAAAGACTGTGGAAAATGGCGTCGGCTGATGCCTTTATACCCGAAGAACTGCAGCTATGACGTCGGGTGAAGTGCGACACCAGCCGAGGCCAGACCCAGACTTTGGAATCCGGCCGACCGACGGGCTGCCTGACGACAGGACAACCCATTTGTAAGGACTGCAGATGCATCCTTGAAGGATATCATCATCATCCCATTCAGTAAGACTGACATCCCTGCAGAGTGACATAAATAAGTAACATCATCATCATCCCGTTCAGTAAAAATGACATCCCTGCAGACTGACATAAATAAACATCATCATCATCCTGTTCAGTAAAACTGATATCCCTGCTGACTGACATAAATAAGTAACATCATCATCATCCTCCTGTTCAGTAAAAATGACATCCCTGCAGACTGACATAAATAAGTAACATCATCATCATCCCGTTCAGTATAAATGACACCCCTGCAGAGTGACATAAATAAGTAACATCATTATCCCATTCAGTAAAACTGACATAAATAAGTAACATCATCATCCCGTTCAGTAAAAATTACATCCCTGCAGACTGACATAAGTAACATCATAATCATCATCCCGTTCAGTAAAACTAACATCCCTGCAGAGTGACATAAACAGCCTGGAATTGATCAAATTTTCAGAAACTCGAAATTCATTTAGTCGAGACCGTAGGATTCAGTTTTTGAAAACTTAAAGCCTTTGAATGGAGATTGCAGTACAGGGAGGATTGGGAAATGTACTCTTTTTTTTCAATGTAGTGCAATCTTGGAGTTGATCCCCTGCATAAAAGTAAAAAGAAGCTTATTTTTGTGGGGTTTTTTTTTTATGTTTGAGTTTTCAGAAACTATATCATATGGCCTCATCTGTATGAATTTCGAGTTGCTAAAAACTCTATCATGTGACATAGATCCCAGCCTGGACACTTATTATGGGAATAACTGTTTTGGCATATTGGTAGGCTAAAGGGGTATTATTGTCTGTGCCTGGAAATATTTGTATGTATATCACAGTATTGTCTAGTCTCTTGTGTTTCATAACATGAGATCACTCTTTTATCACCGGGCTGGATGCAAAGCAGTCTGTGTGTACATCATATTTGTTCATAGGTTATAGGTTAGTATTAGGCTAACTGCCCTTGCGAGCCATTTTAAGCCTAGCCAATTATCCCCTGGGAGATTCAAACCCTGCACTTTGTGTTTGTAAGGCAAACACCCTAACCATTAGGCCACCCTCCCAACCTTAAATTTAACGGAAGAGTTAGCTGTGGAGCTCACACTACAATATCAATTGAATTTTTGTTGGCATGAATATTCTGGAGGATATAAAATTTGAAACACAAATGTATAGTATTATTTTGTGATTTCAGACCTCGGTGATTTGCCAGAAAAGCACATTTTAATGTCAACTGACCGAAAAAATAAAGAGAGAAAATATGGGCAGTTGTGAGTAATGTAGAACCAAGAGTTCATGCATGAAAGACAACGTGCACGGTCACAGAAACCATCATCGATTGAGATCCAATCATTCTTAGTGTATAGGTTATAAATAGAAGTTATGTTCTTACCATAACGTTCCATGTTAGTTGTCTTCTTCTCGCCTTCTTCTTGCTGGATGGGTTCGGAGCCGACCTCGGCTCGGCCACTCTAAAAGCTCGAGAGTTGGTTCCACCGGCTCGAGGCTCCCCTTATATCCCACAATGCTAGGCGTGAGTTACCTCAGATCTCGTTTGTAAGCTAACCCCAGCTTATAATAGTATCAGAATAACTATAAACAAAGTCCACCTCTAAAAACCAGGGAGAAAGAAGGGTGACCTACATCCTGATCCAGGAAATATGCACAACAGCATATGCCTAAGAAAAGAGGTGGTAGAAAGAGAGGTCACAATCACAACTCCTCTAGGTCTGTCCAGGCCAGGGGAAGGAGGGTGGGACGCATAAGAAGAAGCGAGAAGAAGACAACTAACATGGAACGTTATGGTAAGAACATAACTTCTATATGTTAAGTTGTCTATCTCGCCTTCATTCTTTCTGGATGGGACCGCGTCCTAGCACCTTGTCCCGGGTGGCCTAACGGAACAGACTCCTGAGAACAGTGGAACCAAAGTTAGCTCTATGCCTAGAAGCTAAATCCAACTTATAATGAGAAATGAAAGTGTGAGGAGTAGCCCAAGTAGCCGCTGCACAAATGGTGTCAATAGGCAGTCTGTCTTGGAAGGCTAAAGAAGTAGCCAAAGCTCTGGTGGAATGGGCCTTAGGTTTATTAGGCAGCTTTTGGTGTCTAATTTCATAAACAAGGGAAATCAGAGATGTTAGCCATCTAGATAATGATACCTTTGAAACTGAAAGTCCCTTTCTGCCTTCTGCATAGGAGACAAACAGCTGGTCAGATTTTCTGAATTGTTTTGTTCTATCCAAATAGTACCTCAACTGACGATGAACATCTAGCCAGTGTAATTTTTGTTCAGACCTATTGGAATATTCTGGAAAAAAGACAGGGAGGTCAATGCTTTGATTTAGGTTAGACGTCGAGACTACCTTAGGCAAAAAGGACGGGTTGGGTCGTAAGGATACCCTGTCCTTATGGAACAATAGATAAGGAGGTCGACAGCTGAGTGCATGAAGTTCTGAAACTCTTCTAGCTGAAGTAATAGCTACCAGAAAGAGAGTCTTCCATGAAAGCAATTTTAAAGAACAGGAGGCTGCAGGTTCGAAAGGGGGAAGAATCAAAGAAGTAAGAACCAAATTTAGGTCCCAAGGAGAAGGAGGATTTCTTATAGGAGGTCTGAGAAGAAAAACTCCTTTCAAAAAGGCTTTGCAAAGCTTGTGGGACATTAAGGCAGACTCTGAAATACCCACATGAAAGTTAGAAATAGCTGCCAATTGAACTTTAAGAGTAGAAGGAGATGAACCTGCATGGAAGAGTTCAGCTAGAAAATCAAGGACTATTTGGATGGAAGCAGTGAAAGGATCTATGTCCCTTCCTTGAGCCCAATATGTGAAGCGTTTCCACTTACTCAAATAAATCTTCCAGTGGAAGATTTATGGGAAGCTATCAAAATATCTCGAACAGAGTGAGATAATTGAGGAAGCCTGGCTAAGGTTGGAACTGGAGGAACCAAGCAGTGAGGTTCAGAGAGTGGAGGGAGCGATGAAACTGACCCGACTGATGGATCAAAAGATCTGGAACTAGGTCCAGATGCCAAGGTCGCTCCAATAGAAATTGATGTAGAAAGGGGAACCACACCTGTCGAGGCCAGTAAGGAGCAATGAGGATCAACGAGGCCTTCTGAGCGATAGCTTTCTGTATCACTTGAGAGATTAGTGGGAAGGGAGGAAATGTATACAGAAGTCCCCGGGGCCAAACTTGGACTAGAGCGTCTCTGCTGGGCTGGCCTGGTAAAGGGAATAGAGTGAAATAATCTCTGCACTTGCTGTTTTGGGGAGTAGCAAAAAGGTCGCAGCAAGGCTGACCCCACTTGAGAAAAATTTCTCTCACAACAGAGTCTTTCAGAGACCACTCGTGAGGCATGAGGATAGCTCTGCTCAACTTGTCCGCGATTTGATTGGACTTCCGGGATGTGCGTTGCTATCGGAAACGGCGGGGAAGAAATCGCCCATTGCCACAATTTGAGTGCTTCTCGACACAGGGGGTAGGACCTGGTTCCGCCTTGTTTGTTGATATACCACACTACAGACATGTTGTCTGTCTGGATTGCAATCGTTCCCAAGGGAAGAGAGTCTTGAAGGGCTTGCAACGCTAAAAGCACTGCTCTCATCTCCAGAACATTTATGTGCAAGTGGCATTCGTCTGGTTGCCATGTGCCCTGGACCGTCCTGCCCTGATAATGCCCCCCCCACCCGATCAGGGAGGCGTCCGTTGTCAGAGTAGCAACCGGAGGGGGAGGAACAAAGGGTCTTCCCAATAAGAGCTGAGGGGAAGACATCCACCACATGAGATGATTTCTGCACGTCTGCGTGATCATAATGGTGTGGGACATTGGAAGTTGCTGGTATGACCATTGTGTAAAGAGCATCCATTGAAGGATTCGCATGTGGAATCTGGCTAATGGAAGCAGAGGTATGGCAGCCGCCATAATTCCCAACACTTTCAGAACTAACCTGGCTTTGATTCTGTTGTTGTTGAAAAGGAGTGAGACCAGTCTGTGTATGTCTGTTATTCTCTGATCTGTTAAGTCTCGCAGTCTAGATTTGCGCCTATGAAGGTAATAGTACGACAAGGCGACAAAACAGACTTTTCGCAATTTATTGAAATGCCTAACTTTTGACAAATGCGAAAGGTGTAATCCCTGGCCATCAGAAGGAGATGCTTGGTGGAAGCTGTGAGGAGCCAGTCGTCCAAATATGGAAACACCTGGAATCCTTGTCGTCTCAGGTGAGAAGCTACCACTGCCATGCATTTGGTAAACACCCGGGAGCAGTGGTGAGACCAAAGGGCAGGGCCCTGAATTGAAAATGACTGGTTCCCAGCCTGAAGCGGAGGAATCTTCTGGAGCGTCTGTTCATTTTTATGTGATAGTACGCATCCTGAAGGTCTATAGAGCACATCCAGTTTCCTTTTCCCAATAGGGGAAGGATGGACTGCAGCGTGACCATCCGAAATCTTGTTTTCTTGACTGATCTGTTCAAGATACTGAGATCCAAAATTGGTCTCCAGTCCCCTGTTTTCTTTGGAACTAAAAAGAACCTTGAGTAGATTCCGGATCCTTGCTGGTCTGCTGGAACTGGCTGAATTGCTCTTTTCACAAGCAGCTTTGAAATTTCCAAAGCCGCTAGATCCCTTTGAGCGGGTGGAACATCTGGAAGGGATTTTTTTGATTGGTTTGGAATGCAAAGAAAGGGAATGGAATAGCCTTTGGAAATGATGGACTGTACCCATTTGTCTTGAGTCAGGGATAGCCAGGCTTCTGGGTACAGTGACAATCTTCCCCCGACTGCCTCCGAAGGTGGGCAGTCGGGCAACACCTCAGGGATGCTGAAAGGGCTTATCAGAGAAAGCTTCTCGATTGCCCTGGTTCTGCGGACCCCCCCTGCCTCTAGGGCGACGTCTACCATTGTTATTCCCGCCTCTGCCTCTGGCGGGGAACCGACTCTGTCGTCAGGCTAAGTCCCTTGAGATTGTTTACGGAACCACATTTTCCCACTTTTCTGGCCTTTGGGGTAAGGCCTAGAAGGAGTAGAAAAACGGACTCCGACGGCAGAAAGAGTCTTGCCATCAGTCTCGCACCTAGTCAAGGTTTCTTTCACTTGAGGACCAAAGAGAGATGATCCATCGAATGGGGAATTAGTGAAAGATGTTTTAAATGGGTCCAAAATTGCATAGCCGCATCCAGGCATGCCTACGTAAGGCCACACCTGTCCCTGCGGCCCTGCTCGCTCCATCAGCCGCATAAGAAAGGAGGCGCATGGAGGAGTTGGCTATGGAGTTCAGGGTAGCCAGCTGAGTGTTCATCTTATCTTGAAAACCCGCAGCTGTAGGATCCTTCAACATGTCACTCGCTTCTTTGATCAAGTCCCTTTGAAGACGAGTAAAATGGCATAGGTAGTTCAGCGAACGCATTGCAAATGTCGCTGACGAGAACATCCGCTTCCCGTACCTGTCCATGGACCTAGATTCCTTGTTAGGTGGATGGACAGGTACTGAAGGATCAGCTAGTTCCTTCTTAGTGGCAGCAGCAACCACCATAGCATCCACAGAAACTCCTTTTGTCAAAAACTGTTTGTCTGCTGGTGCCGTTATGAATTTTGAGGGTCTCCTGGGAGTGGGGTCTACCGAATCAGGAGCCGTCCATGCCTTTTTAGCTACCAGCTGCATGAGGGTGTCAAAGGGGGGAGACACCCAGGAGGAGGAAGGACGAGAGCCAAACGCCTCAAGGTACACAGATTCATCCTCCGAAGGGTTGAGGGCTGGCCAATTTCCCCTCTGTTTGAGGATTTCTAGAATGTCTGCAAAAGAGACATCTTCAGAAGGGGAACGGGGGGAACCCTCGGAATCCTCTAAATCTGTGTCAGTGGTGACGGACTCAGGTGAGTCAATGTGTTTCCTCTTACACTTTCTCTTCCGAGGGGGCTCTTCTGCCAAATCAGGAGAGGCCTCGGAAGAGGATGAGATCCCCACAGGCGGTTCCTGAGGAGCTGGCTCTCTGCGGTCCGGGATGAGGGAGTGAGTCGACTTGACCTGAGGCACCGTAGAGGGAGGTTCCCGACGGAGCCGACTGTGGAGTAGAACCAGGTTCTAACACACTCCGCATGACCTCGAACGCACCCCTGTCAGGCAGAGCCAGAGGTCCCCGCTCCGAGAAGCTGAGAACCTCCCTCGGCACCGACAGTGATGGCTCCGGGGCCGATGTCGGAGCCGAACTCACCAGTGCCGAAGCTCCGAGAGGAAGAGCGGGGTCGGACAAGGGTCCGATGCCACTCACCCCCTCGGAGCAGACGAGGGAAGTCCGGCGCCGAGATTCTTCGAAAGAAGAAATCGGAGCCGACGGAGCCGAAGACATCTGTATCGGCTCCGACGCTACCACAGTCTCGGTTCCGAAACGCCCCAGCTCCGAGCTCAACGGAGTCGGAGGAGGAACATATTGATGGACAGGGGCAGGCATCGACTGATGAGTCGGGCTCTGAAGCATTTGGGCCAGTGCCTCTGACTTAAGAAGTCGACTCACTACCCTCTGAAGGTCATGATCCGACAGCCTCGATGACCTAGAGGAGTGAGATTTATGGCTCCGTTCAGACAGCAGAGGAGATGCTGGAGCCGAATGAACGGAGCCAAGGGATGGTGACCTAGATCTCTTCCTAGATGTCGGCTCCGAAGGTCTGGTCGGAGCCGACAAGGAATTCTAATACCTCGGCTCCAGCCGGAGCGAGGAACCACAGAAGCTGTAGACTCATCGGCTCCAGCCGGAGCCGATGCAGACGTAGGTTTAGTAGCCTTAGGTCTCGGCTCAGTAGCTGGAGCCAAGGACCTAGAAGCCTTGGAGGGCTTCCCAGAGACAGAGAGGGAATCCTCAGGCTTGAGTAGACCCCTTAGGATCAATTTGTTCTTTCTTTCCTGCAGGACCCTTGGACTGAAGTCGTGGCATACAGCACAGGAGTCCTGCAGGTGCAAAGGCCCCAGGCAGTAGACACAAGAAGTGTGACCGTCTGTCAGAGACATTTTCTGACAGCACGCATCACACTTCTTGAAGCCTGAGACCTTTGTGTCTTTAGACATCTTAGAACAAGAAAGTGTAATCACACACACTCAGTCAAACACACTGATTACACCTTATCTTATTTTTAAACTCAAAAATAAAACAACTATCAATAGTTTTAATTAAGAGAAGCAACACACACACACACCACTAGGGAATGGAAGAAAGGGCCTGAAGGCCCGAGGGAGAACTTGTAAGTTCTTGTGGGGAAGAAACGGGATTTTTGTGAAAAAAAAGGGGTAGAATCCCACTAAACTAAGGGAAACAAGAGTTAAAATTAAAAATAAAGGGGTTTAAGTATACTAACTTTACTGAAAGTTTACTCACCAAGAAGCCGGTAGAAAACCAACACCTCGATCGCTGTAGCGGCAAACGAGATCTGAGGTAACTCACGCCTAGCATTGTGGGATATAAGGGGAGCCTCGAGCCGGTGGAACCAACTCTCGAGCTTTTAGAGTGGCAGTCGGGCGAGGTCGGCTCCGAACCCATCCAGCAAGAATGAAGGCGAGATAGACAACTTAACATCAACAGTTAGGCTGTTCGAGGTTTTGCAGATCAATAGTGTATATTATTGTTGTTCGTCCTATTATGTATACATCAGATTTACATCTCGAGTCTTTGATCAGCTTTTAATCTATGTGAGTTTTTGAATATACACACATTTTCTAGCAGCTAAGAGGCCCACTCAGTTCAACATTTGATTTATATCAGTGTTTTTCCTATTTTTTTCTATTTTTTAAATTCATTCAGAACACACACCTTTGGTATTATCTGTTGATTCGCTATTCCCACACGGCTCGTCTGACCCTCCATAGGTATTATTTTTAAAGGTGGATTAGTTATAATCATTGTATGCACTTATATGCATGTGGGTGTCATCATTGATGGCTGAGCAAATTTTGCAACATTAACAACATTTCAATATATAATGAATAGAACATTGACTTTTTTTGGAATCATAATTTTCTCCTTACAGTGGCTATATGGTATTGTGGCATGGTGACTATTACATATTGACTTGTATTTGCTAACCATTGATTTCTTTGATAGATGTGGTTTAGCAACAGACATTGACATAGCAGAGACGAAGGTCGGCTATTAAGTTCAGGCTTCAAACATTCCTTTCATATAATTATTATGTTTTTTGGCTTGAACAATTGATTACTGGGAACATTGGTTTTTGCTGACATTAGAGACGTTCAGTCGGCTACATTATGATCCAATAGTGCAACTTTTACCATTGCCACTTATTGTAAGGCAAATAGGTCTTTATAAATATATATATACAGACCAGTTTGGCATATGTATAGGGTTTTCATATACTCAATTTGATTTGTTGCATTGGGTTGTACTGCTCCATTGTGGACATCTCTTGTGTATGGTTGCATACACATTTTTGACATATACATATATTTTTGACTTATTTTTTGAGTGTTTATCCACATACCTGTGGTTGGTTCAGTGGCTTAATTGTGAGATAGTGACTCATATATACCATTTGGTTTCATCTAATAGATGTTTAATCACAATCATGGATCTCTGTGGAATTTTACAAGGGCTTTCGGCCGATAAAGATAATTTAGAAGTTTTTGGTTTAAACAACAATATGGGACAAAACTCAAACAACATTTCAGTAGATGGTCAACAAAGATGTGGAGCCATTTTTTCAAAACTTAATAGACATATGAAAACCTTACGTTCAAATGTCTGGCATTTGAAATTGTTTAAGGCATATAAGATCAAGGATATTACACCAAGGGGACTTAGGGTCCGTTTACAACCCCTAGTTGCTAATATAGATACTGAACTATCTAGAGAATGGGCAGATGCCCAGCATCAGGCTTCCATGCACTTTGTTGACTGCCTATCTAGGTATTATGACAGGATAATACAAAGTCAATTAACAGAGATCCAAGTTTTATGTGGTGAAGCCAAAATATTTAGTTCTGAGGGGTTTTACCCACAATATATTTCTGACCTTGCCAAGGAGCTATCCTCACTAGAACAACAACTTATGAAGCGTAAAATCCATAAGTTCAACAGAGACCTCATGGATTATGACAAAGGTAAACCGTTTGTTAGTCAAAAGTCAGTTAGATTTACTGATCATACTAATACACACAACACCAGCAGGAAACGACCTAGGTCCATTTTAAGACATAGAAATGTTACATGTGATGCAACCTCCGAGGATGATACATCATCTGCTACTGATGGTGAAGTTCCCTCACGCCAGGCGTCCCCAGCTGCAAAAAGAAAACAACCACCCCCTTTAGATCCAAGAGCAGGAGGGGGGGGGGTAGAAAGCACCACTCTAGACTTAGTGTCTCCAACCCTACAGTGCCTATTACAACAGATGGTCAAATAACCAATAATGTTTTTAACATTTCATCTTTTGATCTTTCTCCTGTGCATGTACGACTACTCAATAAAGGCCTCAATTTTGTTCCCAGTGCACCTGTCTCTGAAAATCATTTATTACAAGATGTAAATGACTTCTGTAGATTACTTAATCTTAAGCTATTTTTTGCAGATTCTGATACTACTCCAAGATCATCTGATTTTAGATTTGGCAAATCTACTTTCATTCCACCTATGAATAAACATGTCTCGATATTTAGAGATTGTGTAATGAAAGATTTACACTCTTCCATTTTGTATGAGCCCAAATCTAATAATCTTAATTTAGCTGAAAGAATGGCTCTTTCTGAACTCAAGGATAACCACGACATTGTTATTACCATGGCTGACAAAGGCGGTGCCATTGTAGTCATGGATTATATCAGATATACGGAAGAAGCTTTACGACAATTATCAGACACTAGCTATTACATGGAAATGATGATAGATCCTACCCCAAATTTTAAGGTGGAAATTGGTTCTTTTTTGGATTTGGCAGTGGAACAAGAAATTATAACTAATCCGGTAGCTACACAACTGAAGGTGGATGAACCAATCCCACAATATTTATATTTGCTACCCAAAATACATAAGGACCCTCTCCATCCTCCGGGCAGACCTATTGTGTCCGGCAGAGGCTCCTTAACTAAGCCACTGTCAGCTTTTCTTACACACCACCTAAAACCATTATTAAAACATGTTAGATCTCGTATACAAGATACCACGGAATTTTTAAACATTATTAATGATTCTCAACTGGAGCCCAATTGGTGGCTTTACACATTGGATGTTGCTTCTCTATATACCATCATTCCTCATGATGTGGGCATTCTTGCAGTTTCATATTGGTTATATAAATCTGATCTGTATTCTACACGTTTTAATAATTTTCTGATTAAACTGACTGAAATTGTTTTACGCAAAAATATTTTCTATTTCAAAGGACAAGCATACTGGCAAATCAAGGGCACTGCTATGGGGGCATCATTTGCACCGATATCATGAATCTTTTATGGGATATTATGAACAAGCATTTATATATGATGTTCAACAGAATATATACATTCAAGATCTAGATATCTGGCGTAGGTATTTAGATGACTGTTGGATGGTGTGGCGTGGAGACAGGGACCAGTTGGCCGAATTTTTGTCTTACTTGAATAACAATTCTTTTGGCATCAAATTCACTGCTAACATTGAGCATGATAAGATTGTCTTTCTAGATGTAGGTATCACCAGGCTTTCAGACAACACTTTGGCCACTTCTGTCCATCGGAAATTTCCGGAATACAATATATTATTACATGCCAAAAGTTCCCATCCACGCCACATCATCCAAAATATCCCAAAATCTCAGTTCATGCGTATCAGACGTATTTGTTCTTCGGAACAAGAATATTCCACTTGCAGCCTTGACTTGTCAGAAAGATTCATCAATCGTAGATATAACAAACACAATCTTTCTCTTACTATGGATGAAACCAAATGTTTGACACGAACAGGCCTATTGGAATATAGATCAAAAGAAAGGGCATCTTCTGGTCAACCTTTGAGGTTAGTAACTACTTATGGTACCAACACCGATAGGTTCAGAGACATTATCAATCAACACTGGGACATTTTGAAGTCACATGACTTTTTCAATACTATCCTACCTGAACAATGTTCATTCTCATATCGTAGAGGACGTAACATAAATTCTTACCTCACTCATTACAAAAGGTACATTCCTACTATTCCACTACAAACCACTTTATTTGGTGATATTTTAGTTGGTTGTTTCCCATGTGGCCATTGTACTGCTTGCCAACATGTCTCTAAAACAACTGAATTCTCAAGTAAGAACACTTCTAGGGTTTTCAACATTCGGGTTTTTGGCAATTGCAGTTCAGATTGGGTGATTTATTTAGCAACGTGCACTTGTTCAGCTTTTTATATAGGCCAAACATCCAGGCCTGTCAGACTTAGAATAAGTGAGCACATGAGTGCTTTTAGGAACAAACGTTTATCCAATGCACTGTTTAAACATACCATCAATCACCCATCTGCTGCATTTAAATTTGTTATTATTGATAAGATAGTTTTGCACAGGAACTTCAAAGAAGGATGGCATACTAAATTAAATCATATGGAGAACATGTGGATCATTAAATTAGGGGGATTGTTCAGGCCAGGGCTAAATGAAACAGAATAATACTATAGACAACTATACATAGTTGATTCTGTTTTTTGATTTATGAGATTTTTTGATTTATGAGATTGATATTCACTCAGGTATACATAGGTTAAATTGTGTATATATTTACTTATGTATAATGTTTATCATGTACATTTTTCATTATGTATATTTTTTACCATGTATATTTTGATACACAGGTTTGATATCAGGGCATGGGATGTTATCAGCAATTATTTCTATTTATTTCTTTTTAATTTCAATTTCTATATATGTACATTTTTCATTTTTCAATTTTCTCTTGGGTTGGCTATTGTGGTGGTGTATGTCTCTTTAAGGGCTCCAATATATAAGACCAGGAAATGGTGAAGATGTTTCAGAAAAAAAAAAATATATTTTTTTGAGCATTGAAAAAGGCTGCTTAAAGCCGAAACCGGTCTGCTATTTTGTATTGGCTTATTAGCCATTAACTTTGGTTTACATCTGACTTTAATAAAAGTATCTCGAAGCAATCCTTTACGTGCTGGTTCATCCTTGTGTACTCAGTTGTGAGTAATGCCCGGGATTGGATATGGGTTAATAAAATGTGTTGTGTGTGTGTGTGTGTGTGTGTGTGTGTGTGTGTTTTTTTTATGTTAATTGCTTTTCAATGGACAATCTCGCTGGTAGTAGAGGTGGAGTAGACTGCACTGCAATAATAAAGTGAACTGTTTTTTTTTCTCTGTATGTACACTGGCAGGTGGTGTGGTTCCTTCTCTAATGGTGGTGCAGAAATGACTTTACCATCAATGAACTCTCAAGAGCTCAATGTGGGTTCCAATGGCAAGTTTGCTGTGCCCTTGTTCACAAGTAACAATGTACTCTCCACAGTCACTGTTACCAACAATGTCAGTGTACCCTCAAGTGCAGATGCAGTACTGACATAAAGCCTGCCTTGTCTTACTCTACCTCCTACATTCTGTCAGAGCAAATTTGTGTGGCAGACAAGCAGGGCAGGATAAAAGCAGACCTTCATGAATGAAAACTAGATTGGGGGGGGGGGGGGGTCTTCCAAGATCTGATCCATCTGTAAGGATTTGCTAAAGTATTTTTTTTGCCTTCCCAATGAACAATCAGCTGGCAAAATTCTGTTCCAAGACTTCATGCAAGAAGGCCTGGAAGACAGATGCCTTTTCCTTACCTTGGACAGGAATATTCCTGTATGCATTTGTACCTTTTCTGATATTCAAGGTAATTCTGAAGATTCAGAAAGAATCTCCCAAGATCATTGTGGTGACTCCCTTCTGGCCATGGGTGCCAGAACCATAGAGCCAGGGGGAGGGGGAAGGGGAGCCCCCCCCCCACACTTTTACAGCTGCAAGACCCGTCGGGGAAAAATGAATAATGTGGAGTTTTCATGCTAGCGTGCAAGTTAAACTAGCTGTTCTTGTTCTCTTATTGCTCTGTGTTCCAGGAGTTATGCTGCTGCTGTTCGGTTGGTGATTCCAGAGTCATGCTAGTAACAACAGTTTTGTTCTGTTATTTGCAGAAGTTTTGCTGCTCGCGTGTGTGTGTAAGTGTGTGTGTTGTAAAATGCCCCAGTTAGGTATACCTGGTGGGTTAGTGTTAATCAAGCTCAAACAAGAGCCTGAATTCTCTACCCACTCAACCACTTGTGATTCAGGGAGTTCAGTCCATAGGTCTCAACTGTACAGATTCTCACAGAATATTTGGCTCATACTTTTGGTCTGTTCCTCTTAAAATTTACGTTTTTCTGGCAAATCAGTGAGAACTGAACTCATTAAACAGTCTTCGTCTTTCAGGAAATACATGATAACACATAACCCTTTATTTTAGCAACTTTCTAAGATTATACAAGCAATATTTAAAATGTGTCCCTGGTTTTAGGCCTTTGTACCTCCCCCGCCCCAATACATTTTGGCTTTTTCCAGATTTCTTGTGCTGCGAAGATGAGTGTCAAGTGGATTTTACAAGAAGCTGAGAGCTTCAGGGGAAGAGAAGTTTAGTGCTATTTATGCAAAGTCATTTGCATTGTTAGTAGCATAACAGGTAGTACACTTGCTTTTGATGCATAAGGATGTGGGTTCTACTCCCACAGTATGCAGATGGATCGCTGACACTATACTGTGTTGTACTTTAAAGGGAGTGGATGCTGCAGTAATATGAATGTCCTCCTTTGGAGGAGTTATCTTGTAACTATGTTTCTGTTATCAGTTTGCCATCCATTCCCCATTGCAAAATTACTAGCTAATTTTTTAATGTAGCATAGGCAATTTATTCTTCAAGGGCAACAGACACTTTATTTGTAGATGAAACAATGAAATATAAAATTGTTTGGTAGCAGAAACCTATTCATTAGTTACAGATCTCTTTAATGTGGAATTATTTAGATGACTTACTTCTGCAGACATTTTGCATAGTGGTAGATAAGTTTGAGTGGGCATTTACAATTGAAATTTTCTGAAATGGGTAGTTTTGTCATTATTTGTTCATACATTTTGTTTCATTGCATACTAGAAGACTGTTCCAAACTACAAATTTAAAACAAATTCGAACAAATGGTGCTGTATTATACAAGCAATATAATTTAATATAATCAAGAGGGTGAATCAAAGAATGCATGCTCACAGGATGCAAGAGATCAAAATAGGGGAAGAGACCAATCACCAATGGAGTCCTCCAGGGTTCGGTGCTGAAACTTTTTCTGTATGACATATACATCTCAAAAGTAAAAGGAAATACCAAAGGGCTTAGGCCGACTAAGTTTGAGATGACTGTAAGCTAGAAGCAGTTACTGAATCCCCAAATGACTTAACGATCATGCAGGAAGGCTTGCCCCAAACAATAACTCATGCCAGAATCATGAACTGAAATTAAACTCCAAGTAATACATTATCATATCCGTTGAGAAGTCATCTACTCCAGGGGCCTGCCATACTGACAATGCCCCCTGAGAACTGACCCAGTTGTTTGGCATTTGGGAACAGGTGTACAGTGACCTAACTTTTGATCAATATGTGCCCAGAGTCATAAAAAATCCTTCTATATTACATAGCTTATAAACAAATTGATTGTGACTAGATCTAGAGAAAGTATTCTCCCCCTTTACAAAACCTCATTAGGTCAATCATTTAGTATAATGCCAACTTTGGCATGTATCTGTCCAGATGTTTCAGTAATAATACTAGTACTACCATCTGGCAGCCACCCTTAACCACTCTCCTATATCATACCATTTTTTGTTCTCCAGATTATTACTGAAACAGCGCATCTGGCAGCCACCATTAACCACTCTCCTATATCCTACCATTTTGTGTTGTCTAGTATTATTACTGAAACAGTGCATCTGGCAGCCACTTAACCACCCTACTATATCATACCATTTTGTGTTCTCTAGTATTATTACTGAAATAGTGCATCAGGCAGCCACCCTTAACAACTCTCCTATACCATACAATTTTGTGTTCTCTAGTATTATTACTGAAACAGTGCATCTGGCAACCACCCTTAACCACTCTCCTATATCATACCATTTTGTGTTCTGTAGTATTATTACTGAAACAGTGCATCTGGCAGCCACCCTTAACCACTCTCCTATATCATACCGTTTTGTGATCTCTAGTAATATTAATGAAACAGTGCATCTGGAAGCCAGCCTTAACAACTCTCGTATATCATACCATTTTGTGTTGTCTAGTATTATTACTGAAACAGTGCATCTGGCAGCCACCCTTAACCACTCTCCTACATCGAACCATTTGGTGTTCACTAGTATTATTACTGAAACAGTGCATCTGGCAGCCACCCTTAACCACTCTCGTATATCATACCATTTTGTCTTGTCTAGTATTATTACTGAAACAGTGTATCTGGCAGCCACCCTTAAACACTCTCCTACATCATACCATTTGGTGTTCTCTAGTATTATTACTGAAACAGTGCATCTGGCAACCACCCTTAACCACTCTCATATATCATACAATTTTGTGTTCTCTAGTATTATTACTGAAACAGTGCATCTGGCAGCCACCCTTAACCACTCTCCTATATCATACCATTTTGTGTTCTCCAGATTATTACTGAAACAGCGCATCTGGCAGCCACCCTTAACCACTCTCCTATATCATACCATTTTGTGTTCTCCAGATTATTACTGAAACAGCGCATCTGGCAGCCACCCTTAACCACTCTCCTATATCATACCATTTTGTGTTGTGTAGTATTATTACTGAAACAGTACATCTGACAACCACTTAACCACTCTCCAATATCTCACCATTTTGTGTTCTCTAGTATTATCATTGAAACAGTGCATCTGGAAGCCACCTTTAACCACTATCCTATATCATACCACTTTGTGTTCTCTAGTATTGTTACTGAAACAGTGCATCTGGCAGCCAACCTTAACCACTCTACTATACCACACCATTTTGTGTTGTCTAGTACTATTACTGAAACAGTGCATCTGGCAGCCACCCTGAACCACTCTCCTATATCAAAACATTTTGAGTTTTCTAGTATTATTACTGAAACAGTGCATCTGGCAGCCACCCTTAACCACTCTCCTATATCATACCATTTTGTGTTCGCTAGTATTATTACTGAAACAGTGCATCTGGCAGCCACCCTTAACCACTCTCCTATATCATACCATTTTGTGTTCCCTAGTATTATTACTGAAACAGTGCATCTGGCAACCACCCTTAACCACTCTCCTATATCATACCATTTTGTGTTCTCTAGTATTATTACTGAAACAGTTCATCTGGCAGCCACCCTTAGCCACTCTCCTGTATCATACCATTTTGTGATTTCTAGTACTATTAATGAAACAGTGCATCTGGCAGCCACCCTTAACAACTCTCATATAGCACATCATTTTGTGTTCTCTAGTATTATTACTGAAACAGTGCATCTGGCAGCCACCCTTACCAACTCTCCTATATCATACCATTTTGTGTTCTAAAGTATTATTACTGAACCAGTGCATCTAGCAGCCACCCTTAACCACTCTACTATATCATACCATTTTGTGTTGTCTAGTATTATTACTGAAACAGTGCATCTGGCAGCCACCCTTAACCACTCTCCAATATCATACCATTTTGTGTTGTCTAGTATAATTACTGAAACATTGCATCTGGCAGCCAATTAGTCGCTCCCATATATCATACCATTTTGTGTTATCTAGTATTATTACTGAAACAGTGCATCTGGCAGCTACTTAACCACTCTCCTATACCATACCATTTTGTGTTCTCTAGTATTGTTATTGAAACAGTGCATCTGGCAGTCACCCTTAACCACTCTCCTATATCAAACCATTTTGTGTTTTCTAGTATTATTACTGAAACAGTGCACCTGGCAGCCACTCTTAACCACTCTCCTATACCATACCATTTTGTGTTGTCTAGTATTATTAATGAAACAGTGCATCTGGCAGCCAACCTTAACCACGCTCCTATATCATACCATTTTGTGTTGTCCAGTATTATTACTGAAGCAGTGCATTTGGCAACCACCCTTAACTACTCTCCTATACCATACTATTTTGTGTTCTCTAGTATTACTGAAACAGTGCATCTTGCAGCCACCTTAACCACTCTCCTATATCATACCATTTTGTGATCTCTAGTACTATTAATGAAATAGTGCATCTGGCAGCCACCCTTAACAACTCTCCAATATCATACCATTTTGTGTTCTCTAGTATTATTACTGAACCAGTGCATCTGGCAGCCACCCTTAACAACTCTCCTATATCATACCATTTTGTGATCTCTAGTACTATTAATGAAACAGTGCATCTGGCAGCCACCCTTAACATCTCTCCAATATCATACCATTTTGTGTTCTCTAGTATTATTACTGAAACAGTGCATCTAGCAGCCACCCTTAACCACTCTCCTATATCATACCAGTTGTGTTGTCTTGCATTATTACTGAAACAGTGCATCTGGCAGCCACCCTTAACCACTCTCCTATATCATACCATTTTCTGTTCTCTAGTATTATTACTGAAACAGTGCATTTGGCAGCCACCCTTAACCACTGTCCTATATCATACCATTTTGTCTTCTCCAGATTATTACTGAAACAGCGCATCTGGCAGCCGACCTTAACCACTCTCCTATATCATACCATTTTGTGTTGTCTAGTATTATTACTGAAACAGTGCATCTGACAACTTAACCACTCTCCTGTATCATACCATTTTGAGTTCTCTAGTATTATTACTGAAACAGTGCATAAGACAGCCACCCTTAACCACTCTCCTATATCATATCATTTTGTGTTCTATAGCATTACTACTGAAACAGTGCAACTGGCAGCCAATTAAACACTCTCCTATATAATACCATTTTGTGCTGTCTAGTATTATTACTGAAACAGAGCATCTGGCAGCCACCCTTAACTACTCTCCTATATCATACCATTTTGAGTTCTGTAGTATTATTACTGAAACAGTGCATCTGGCAACCACCCTTAACCACTCTCCTGTATCATACCATTTTGTGTTCTCTAGTATTATTACTGAAACAGTGCATCTGGCAGCCACCCTTAACCACTCTCCTATATCATACCATTTTGTGTTCTCTAGTATTATTACTGAAACAGTGCATCTGACAGCCACCCTTAACCACTCTCCTATATCATACCATTTTGTGTTGTCTAGTATTATTACTGAAAAAGTGATTTGGCAGACGATTAATCACTCTCCTATATCATACCATTTGTGTTGTCTAGTATTATTACTGAAACAGTGCATCTGGCAGCCACCCTTAACCACTCTCCTATATCATACCATTTTGTGTGCTCTAGTATTATTACTGAAACAGTGCATCTGGCAGCCACCCTTAACAACTCTCCTATATCATACCATTTTGCGTTGTCTAGTATTACTACTGAAACAGTCCATCTGGCAGCCACACTTAACCACTCTCCTATATCATACCATTTTGTGTTGTCTAGTATTATTACTGAAAAAGTGCATTTAGCAGATGATTAATCACTCTCCTATATCATACCATTTGTGTTGTCTAGTATTATTACTGAAACAGTGCATCTGGCAGCCACCCTTAACCACTCTACTATATCATACCATTTTGTGTTCTCTAGTATTATTACTGAAACAGTGCATCTGGAAGCCAACCTTAACCACTCTCCTATATCATACTAAGTTGTGTTCTCTAGTATTACTGAAACAGTGCATCTGGCAGCCACCCTTAACCCCTCTCCTATATCATACCATTTTGTGTTCTCTAGTATTACTACTGAAATAGTGCATCTGGCAGCCACCCTTAACCTCTCTCCTATATAATACCATTTTGTGTTCTCTAGTATTATTACTAAAACAGTGCATCTGGCAGCCACCCTTAACCACTCTCCTATATCATATCATTTTGTGTTCTGTAGTATTATTACAGAAACAGTGCATCTGGCAGCCACCCTTAACCACTCTCCTATATCATACCATTTTGTGATCTCTAGTATTATTACTACACCAGTGCATCTGGTAACCACCCTTAACAACTCTCCTATATCATACCATTTTGTGTTCTCTAGTATTATTACTGAACCAGTGCATCTGGCAGCCACCATTAACAACTCTCCTATATCATACCATGTTGCGTTGTCTAGTATTAGTACTGAAACACTCCATCTGGCAGCCACCCTTAACCACTCTCCTATATCATACCATTTTGTGTTGTCTAGTATTATTACTGAAACAGTGCATATGGCAGCTACATAACCACTATCCTATATCATACCATTTTGTGTTGTCTAGTATTATTACGGAAACATTGCATCTGGCAGCCAATTAACCACTCCTATATATCATACCATTTTGTGTTGTCTAGTATTACTGAAACAGTGCATCTGGCAGCCAACCCTAACCACTCTCCTATATCATACTATTTGTGTTGTCTTGTATTATTACTGAAAAAGTGCATCGGGCAGGCACTTAACCACTCTCCTATATCATACCATTTTGTGTTATCTAGTACTATTACTGAAACAGTGCATCTGGCAACCACCCTTAACCACTCTCCTATATCATACAATTTTGTGTTCTCTAGTATTATTACTGAAACAGTGCATCTGGCAGCCACCGTTAACCACTCTCCTATATCATACCATTTTGTGTTTTCCAGATTATTACTGAAACAGCGCATCTGGCAGCCACTTTTAATCACTCTCCTATATCATACCATTTTGTGTTGTCTAGTATTATTACTGAAACAGTGCATCTGGCACCCACCCTTAACCACTCTCTTATATCATACCATTTTGTGTTCTGTAGTATTATTACTGAAACAGTGCATCTGGCAGGCACCCTTAACCACTCTCCTATATCATACCATTTTGTGATCTCTAGCAATATTAATGAAACCGTGCATCTGGCAGCCAGCCTTAACAACTCTAATATATCATACCATTTTGTGTTCTCTAGTATTATTCCTAAAACAGTGCATCTGGCAGCCACCCTTAACCAGTCTCCTATATCACACCATTTTGTGTTGTCTAGTATTATTACTGAAGCAGTGCATCTGGCAGCCACCTTTAACCACTCTCGTATATCATACCATTTTGTGTTGTCTAGTAGTATTACTAAAACAGTGCATCTGGCAGCCACCCTTAAACACTCTCCTATATCATACCATTTTGTGTTGTCTAGTATAATTACTGAAACATTGCATCTGGCACGCAATTAACCACTCCCATATGTCATACCATTTTGTGTTGTCTAGTATTAATAATGAAACAGTGCATCTGTCAGCTACTTACCCACTCTGCTATATCATACCATTTTGTGTTCTCTAGTACTCTTACTGAAACAGTGCATCTGGCAGCCACCCTTAACCACTCTCCTATATCATACCATTTTGTGTTCTCTAGTATTATTAAATCCGGTAAAAAAGTGCCAGGGCACGCTGTTGAGTGATCAAAAAGTTTATTCCACAGTAAATAAAATTCACGCTACCTGCTTCACTCTGGAAACAGTAGAATCAGCAAAATATAATATAACTCGCCAAAGAACTGAATAAACGCTCTTACATCCACACTAAAAATATGCGTTTTCGTCACTAAGACTTCATCAGACAATCTAGTTACCTTTGACACACCTTTAAATACTAAACAATTTAATTAAAATCCATTTAATTGGTCATAGAGCTTTATCCTGTTCATTCAAACATTCCAATCCATGTATTTAATTCATTAATATTAATGCCTTTCACCATAAAGTGCTTTATGCTTGTTGTTAAAAATATGAGTTTAAATATAAATATGTACACTTAAAAATGAATTTAAAAACTGACATGTAACAATAAATACTAAATAGTTAATATTAATCAATTAATTATATAAATATAAATGTATATATAAATATATAAATAAATAAAAACACATTTGTAATATTTGATCCTTAAAAATATTGTGGTAAATGGAATCTCATTTTCCATACAATAGTGATGCCATCTAGTGTCCAAGTTACAGAACTACACTATAATTTGTTAGCTCTTATTTTTAGTAGAGGTGAAATAGTTAGGAATTCATTAATCCCTGGACTGGTGTTGGAATCTAGGTTAACCTGCCACCATAACTCCTTACTTTCCAGAATATCCTCCCAGAGGCCTCCCCTAATGTCTGGCTTAACCTGGTCCAACACAAAAAATTCATATTTAGCTTCTGGGCATGTGTTGCTATGTTTATATAATGCATTATTAGTGTTTTTAGCTTTCAGAATGTCATAATTGTGTTCGTATATTCTACGTTTCAAACATCTCTCAGTTTTGCCCATTAGAACGACTGACATTTCTGACAAATAGCAATGTAAACAACCCCTCTACTATCACAATTATAATGAGTCCTACTCTTGATCCTTCTCTTTCTACTTTCTATGTATATTTCTGCCTTATTCATTATGTATGGACACTGTTGGCATCTTCCACATTTGTATGTCCCACACCTCCTAGTGTTTCTATCACAAACTGTTTCATTTCTCCTTTCTAAAATTTTACCTATATTTGGTGGATTTTTGAACACTATCTTTGGTTCCATTCTAGGTATCTCTTCTATATCTGTTAAGGTACTAAACTTATTCCATTCTTTTTTGAAAAAATCCTTTAACTTCATATTTGAGCTATTGTATGCTAACACTAAACTTCTCCTATAGCTATCATGATCATTTCTCTTCTTATTTGCTTCTGGGGTATGTCCCAACCCCAAATTATGTATGTTCCCTTGCCTAATATAGGTTCAAATCTGCCCGACCTTCCTTCCTCTACTTCTTAGCTTATTAACAAACTCCTCTGGGTAACCACGTTCTTTGAACATGTTGTGTAATATCTTACATTCATCCTGAAAATCTGAGTCATTTGATGTCATTCGTGAACCCCTTACAAATTGTCCTTTGACAATGTTCTTCTTGCTATGTAAGGGGTGGGCACTATCGTAATGCAAAAAGGAGTTCACATAAGTCTCCTTTCTATGTACCTTGCTCTCAAATTTTCCTGCCATTTTATATATTTCTATATCTAAGTATTTCAGGGACTCATTACTGATAGTGTATGTGAACTTCAGAAACTTAGTAGTTTGATTGATGTATTCCATGAATTCTAAAAAACTTGCTTCACTACCTGTCCAAAAGATGACAATATCGTCCAAAAATCTATGGTATAATGTCCATAGTTCCTTGAACTTACAATTAGTAATGAACT
The DNA here is from genome assembly GCF_019279795.1 of Protopterus annectens. Classification (NCBI taxonomy): domain Eukaryota; kingdom Metazoa; phylum Chordata; order Ceratodontiformes; family Protopteridae; genus Protopterus; species Protopterus annectens. Next base: position 23,978,899 of record NC_056743.1, read on the forward strand.
GTTCTTCCCATTTGGAAAGTACAATGTTGGCATATGTGGGGGCACAAGCGGCCCCCATAGACACACCTGTCTTCTGCTTATAATATTCACAATCAAACATAATGAAATTGTATTTTAAGACAGTGTCCATTAGTATCACACTCGCTATCTTATCATTAAGACTCAAGAAGTCATCTTCAAACACAGACTCTTCGAATGAATTCATACCCTCAGTGTGTGGTATGCATCCAAACAAATCAATGACGTCTATGGTAATGAACATAACATCATCTCTATACTTGTCCTGTTTTAATTCCCCCAATAAGTCCCAGGAATCTTTAAGAATTAACTTATTATTAACCCAGATATGCTTAGTCTTGAAATCTACAAATTTGGCTAGGGGGACTGTTTTAGAGCCCTCAGCCGATACAATTGGTCTGAGGGGTGGATTTTCCATATCCTTATGGATTTTCAGTATTCCGAATATAGTAGCTACCTTGGGTTTCTTTACTTCTAGATATTTTAAAGTTTTGTCATCTATTATATTCTCTATCAGGAGATCTTGTAAAATGGAATCAATCCTGTGATAGGCAACGTTAATTTCATTTAAGGAAACCCCTGTGTATTTGGTTTCGTCTCTCAAAATAGTATTCATCTTTCCTTCGTACAAAATTCTATCCATAATAACTATCCCCCCACCCTTGTCCGGCTTCATAACCCTCAATGATGCATTACTACTCAATTCCTTTAAAGTTTCATTCTCATTTTTACTTAGGTTGTAATGTACCCAGCTTGCGTTGTGTTTTTTCCTAACTGAATCAATGATATTTTCAAAATTCTTTATTTGAGGGAATAATGGGGGATTGTAGATGGACTTCCTCCTCAACATATTGTCACCCCCTCCGTCTCTTTTGAAGCCCACTTTAGAAGCCATGATCTCCAAATTAATCTTCCTCATGAATAACTTGACGTCCAAAATTGTACGAGTGAAATCACCTCTACTATTAGGTATATACTTTAATCCTTTACTGAGTAATGAAAAGTGATTTAAGTTTAATAAAAGAGAACTAAAATTGTAAATGGTAAAATTTTGATAGGTGTGTTTGACTTTGTCATTCTCTATAACATCAGGAATGGTGTCAATGACTACAGGGCTGGGGGTATCTAATAATATCTCCCCTGCCCTCTCCCCCCCCCCCCAATTCTGAAAATTGTCTCTGTAATTATTGTTGCCTTCCTGTGTTGTTCCCCTATTCTGTATGGGGGGAACTCAGTGTCATAACATGCTACATTCCATCCATAATCATCTCTTGACCCCTGTCTGTTTTTGTATTGAAAATTCCTTCTGTTGTTATTCCTCATTCCATTGTGTGTACTATTGTTGTTTGCCTGAAAGTTAGGTTTAGGATAACTTGTGTGGTTTTCATATTCAATAACATCCCTTTTCAATTTGCCCAACTTACGCTGTATCACTTCCTCACACTTAATATCTATATCCTTTCTCATAGAAAAGTATCTATCACTTTCCTCTTTTATACCATGAATTAAATCCGTTGTGATACAAGCATCCAAAATTTCAATTTCCTTCCCCAATTCCATTTGTTTGTTGTTATTTTCTTCAATAATTAACTTAATAACTTCTAACCCGCAATTATTAAAAACATTGATCAAACATTCATGGAAATGGGAACCAATCTGGACATTGTTCGGGTATTTAAATACCCTTAAACCTTTAGGGACTATTTCCCTCTTTAAACTTTCCTGCAAATAAGCGTTTTCTATGCTCAAAGTTCTGTGTTTCAATAACATTTTGTCCAGTCTGATAATTTTCATTGCATAAGTCTCCTTATCATCAGAACCAACGCTATTACTATTATTTACTTTGAATTGAATGTCTCGTTTGAGCCATTCAACTGTTGGTTTCTTTTTAGAAAAGCCTTGCGAACTGACAGTACCTTGCAAACTGACCGACGGGTTTGCATTTCTCTTGGGGATGGCACCCATATCCTTTCCGTTGGTGTTCCTTGCTTCCTCTTCGTTCGACATGTCGAGTAAAATCCCAGGGGTGATGTTAGGGTTGAAACTAGTCCCATTGTGAAGATCACCGGCTCCAACATTGTCGCCAATAAGCTCTCTCTTCCTTTTCCCCCTGTGACCTTCTGGCTCTTCAGCTCCCTCGACACGATCCATAGAACGCTTGCTTCCGGAGACAAGGTTGGTGCACAAGGGTGTAAGCAGGTCTATCAGTTCCGTTAACTGTCCAATGAGCCTTCTAGTTTGACCTGCTTCCTCTTGCGCTACAAAACTCATCCTTCCTGACCACGAAACAGACGGTCCCTCCTCTCTGAACTACGAACCGAAAAAAGGTATAAGCACTTGATAATAAACTAGTAAATCCGGTAAAAAAGTGCCAGGGCACGCTGTTGATCAAAAAGTTTATTCCACAGTAAATAAAATTCACGCTACTTGCTTCACTCTGGAAACAGTAGAATCAGCAAAATATAATATAACTCGCCAAAGAACTGAATAAACGCTCTTACATCCACACTAAAAATATGCGTTTTCGTCACTAAGACTTCATCAGACAATCTAGTTACCTTTGACACACCTTTAAATACTAAACAATTTAATTAAAATCCATTTCATTGGTCATAGAGCTTTATCCTGTTCATTCAAACACTCCAATCCATGTATTTAATTCATTAATATTAATGCCTTTCACCATAAAGTGCTTTATGCTTGTTGTTAAAAGTATGAGTTTAAATATAAGTATGTACACTTAAAAATGAATTTAAAAACTGACATGTAACAATAAATACTAAATAGTTAATATTAATCAATTAATTATATAAATATAAATGTATATATAAATATATAAATAAATAAAAACACCACCTTGTGCACAATTGTGCACCAACCTTGTCTCCGGAAGCAAGCGTTCTATGGATCGTGTCGAGGGAGCTGAAGAGCCAGAAGGTCACAGGGGGAAAAGGAAGAGAGAGCTTATTGGCGACAACGTTGGAGCCGGCGATCTTCACAATGGGACTAGTTTCAACCCTAACATCACCCCTGGGATTTTACTCGACATGTCGAACGAAGAGGAAGCAAGGAACACCAACGGAAAGGATATGGGTGCCATCCCCAAGAGAAATGCAAACCCGTTGGTCAGTTTGCAAGGTACTGTCAGTTCGCAAGCCTTTTCTAAAAAGAAACCAACAGTTGAATGGCTCAAACGAGACATTCAATTCAAAGTAAATAATAGTAATAGCGTTGGTTCTGTTGATAAGGAGACTTATGCAATGAAAATTATCAGACTGGACAAAATGTTAATGAAACACAGAACTTTGAGCATAGAAAACGCTTATTTGCAGGAATGTTTAAAGAGGGAAATAGTCCCTAAAGGTTTAAGGGTATTTAAATACCCGAACAATGTCCAGATTGGTTCCCATTTCCATGAATGTTTGATCAATGTTTTTAATAATTGCGGGTTAGAAGTTATTAAGTTAATTATTGAAGAAAATAACAACAAACAAATGGAATTGGGGAAGAAAATTGAAATTTTGGATGCTTGTATCACAACGGATTTAATTCATGGTATAAAAGAGGAAAGTGATAGATACTTTTCTATGAGAAAGGATATAGATATTAAGTGTGAGGAAGTGATACAGCGTAAGTTGGGCAAATTGAAAAGGGATGTTATTGAATATGAAAACCACACAAGTTATCCTAAACCTAACTTTCAGGCAAACAACAATAGTACACACAATGGGATGAGGAATAACAACAGAAGGAATTTTCAATACAAAAACAGACAGGGGTCAAGAGATGATTATGGATGGAATGTAGCATGTTATGACACTGAGTTCCCCCCATACAGAATAGGGGAACAACACAGGAAGGCAACAATAATTACAGAGAAAATTTTCAGAATTGGGGGGGGGGGAAAGAGGGCAGGGGAGATATTATTAGATACCCCCAGCCCTGTAGTCATTGACACCATTCCTGATGTTATAGAGAATGACAAAGTCAAACACACCTATCAAAATTTTACCATTTACAATTTTAGTTCTCTTTTATTAAACTTAAATCACTTTTCATTACTCAGTAAAGGATTAAAGTATATACCTAATAGTAGAGGTGATTTCACTCGTACAATTTTGGACGTCAAGTTATTCATGAGGAAGATTAATTTGGAGATCATGGCTTCTAAAGTGGGCTTCAAAAGAGACGGAGGGGGTGACAATATGTTGAGGAGGAAGTGCATCTACAATCCCCCATTATTCCCTCAAATAAAGAATTTTGAAAATATCATGATTGATTCAGTTAGGAAAAAACACAACGCAAGCTGGGTACATTACAACCTAAGTAAAAATGAGAATGAAACTTTAAAGGAATTGAGTAGTAATGCATCATTGAGGGTTATGAAGCCGGACAAGGGTGGGGGGATAGTTATTATGGATAGAATTTTGTACGAAGGAAAGATGAATACTATTTTGAGAGACGAAACCAAATACACAGGGGTTTCCCTTAAATGAAATTAACTTTGCCTATCACAGGATTGATTCCATTTTACAAGATCTCCTGATAGAGAATATAATAGATGACAAAACTTTAAAATATCTAGAAGTAAAGAAACCCAAGGTAGCTACTATATTCGGAATACTGAAAATCCATAAGGATATGGAAAATCCACCCCTCAGACCAATTGTATCGGCTGAGGGCTCTAAAACAGTCCCCCTAGCCAAATTTGTAGATTTCAAGACTAAGCATATCTGGGTTAATAATAAGTTAATTCTTAAAGATTCCTGGGACTTATTGGGGGAATTAAAACAGGACAAGTATAGAGATGATGTTATGTTCATTACCATAGACGTCATTGATTTGTTTGGATGCATACCACACACTGAGGGTATGAATTCATTCGAAGAGTCTGTGTTTGAAGATGACTTTTTGAGTCAATGATAAGATAGCGAGTGTGATACTAATGGACACTGTCTTAAAATACAATTTCATTATGTTTGATTGTGAATATTATAAGCAGAAGACAGGTGTGTCTATGGGGGCCGCTTGTGCCCCCACATATGCCAACATTGTACTTTCCAAATGGGAAGAAAGTACAGTTTTGTACCTACCATAAATGTAGATGTCTGAACTGGATAGCATCTGCAGTCATAACAGCTGGGTTGTCCTGTCGTCAGGCAGCCCGTCAGTCGGCCGGATTCCAAAGTCCGGGTCCGGCTTCGGCTGATGTCGCTCTCCATCCGACGTCATCTCTGTTGGACTTCGGGTATAAAGGCATCAGCCGACGCCATTTTCCTCAGTGTTTCTTGCCCCAGATGCCAGAAGCCCTCCTGAAGGCTAAAAATTTTGGATAGATGCCAATGTTTCCAAAAGAATAGAGGTCGCCACAAAAATAAGCATGTATGTACATATATACAAACAAATACACCATAAAAGACTCCCCCCCATCAGCTAGCTATTAGGAGGGTAAACACCCTAGGAGTACCACAGAGGGAAGGAGGGAGGGTAATCCTGACTGCAGATGCTATCCAGTTCGGACATCTACATTTATGGTAGGTACAAAACTGTACTATGTCCTTCATGGATGCATCTGCAGTCATAACAGGTGGGTAGAATACCATAGCCAACTAGGGGGAGGAGGATAAAGGTAGATTATGGTGTGTTTAGGATCCCTTGCAGAACAGCAGTGGCAAACCCTGCTCGGGATCTGGAATATAAAGGTAAATTATAATGCTTGGCAAATGTATGCACGGAGGTCCAAGTAGCCGCCTCAATAATGTCTTTGGTAGCCACTCCTCGTAAGAAGGCTGTGGTAGTGGCTGTTGCCCTTGTAGAATGAGGTCTTATGTTCTGTGGAATTGGTTTTCCATGGAAGGAGTAACAGAATTGTATGCAATTTCCTATCCATTTGGAGATTGTCTGTTTGGAAATAGCTTTTCCCTCTCTTCCTGCTGCATAGGCCACAAAAAGTTGGTCAGTCTTTCTGCTGCTTTTGGTTCTGTCCAAGTAGTAGCGTAGCTGTCTATGTACATCCAAGGTATGCAGTATTCTTTCCCTCTGTTTTGTGGGTTGGGAAAGAAGGTAGGTAGGTGGATTGCCTGGTTTAAAGACACTCTGGATACCACCTTAGGCATAAATGTTGGATTAGTCCTCATGGATACTCTATCTTGGTGGAAGATTAGGAAGGGTTGCACTGCCATTAAGGCCTGTAGTTCTGAAACCCTCCTTGCTGATGTAATTGCCAGTAGGAAAGCAGTTTTCCATGACAGGTGTTGTAAGTCTGCTGTTGCTGCTGGCTCAAAGGGTGATAGTGTCAATTTTTCTAGTACGAGTTTAAGTCCCAAGCTCGTAATGGTGGTTTTCTTGGGGGTTTTACATTCTTGATTCCTCTGAGAAATTGTCTGTGCAGCGGGTGTGAAAAACCAGGTGGATCAAAGCTGTATTCTGCTGAAATAGCTGATGCATGTATCTTGATGGAGGAGTAGGACAGGCCTGAATGGAGAAGTTCGGCCAGATACTCCAGGATGTTAGGCATATCTATGTTTGACACATCTTTTCCTCTTTCAGAACTCCAGCTGACAAACCTTTTCCATTTTCCAGCGTAATTCCTTCTTGTTGAAGGTCTGCGTGCTTCAAGAATAATGTCTTTAACTCTTTGGGAAAGTTCTTGATTAGCTGCTGCTATGTGATGTTCCATGCAGTCAGTTGTAAGGTTTTCAGGTTTGGATGCATGGTGCTGTAGTTGTTCTGAGTTAGCATCAAAGGCATCAGCGGTATTGGCCACATATTGTTCCGAGACAAGCTCCTTAGTAGTGGATACCAGTGTTGTCTTGGCCAGTTTGGAGCTATCAGGATTATCCTTGGATGTTCTTCCTTGATTTTTAGGAGTACTTTGTGTATCAAGGGGAGAGGTGGGAATGCATAAACTGTTAGGCCCTTCCAGCTGAAGGAGAGCGAATCCACTTTCCATGCTAGTGGGTGAAATGTCCTTGTGCAGAATTTTTTGAGTTGGTGATTGTGAGGAGATGCAAGTAGATCTATCTGAGGCATTCCCCACTTCTTTGTAATGGTCCTGAAGATGTCCGGGTGCAGGTGCCATTCGTGAGCATCTGATGTGGTCCTGCTTAAAATGTCCGCTAGAGTATTTTCTTTTCCTGGCACAAATCTTGCTTGCAGCTGGATGTTGTAGCTGAGTGCCAGGGTCCACAGTTCCAAAGTCATTCTGCATAGAGGGTATGAATGAGTGCCTCCCTGTTTGTTGATGTACCACATGACTGTGGTGTTGTCTGTCCTTATCAACAGCTGGCCCTCTTTGAGAAATGGTCTGAACCTTTGGATAGCCAGTTTTACAGCCAGCATTTCTTTTAGGTTGATGTGCAGGTGAAGTTGATCCTGAGTCCACAATCCTTGCACGCATTTGTCCAGCATGTGTGCCCCCATCCTAGGTCTGAAGCATCTGTTGTAATGCTCTGGCTTGCTTGACATCTGTGAAAGGGAAGGCCTGGGTTGGACCGGCATGTCTGGGCCCACCATAGGAACTCCTGTTTTAAGCATGGAATTAGTGGGATTTCTGTTTCGAGGCTGTGCCTGTGTTGGGACCATAAATTCCGTAGGTACCACTGTAGTTTTCTCATATGTAGTCTGGCAAATGGAACCAAAATTATGCATGATGCCATGAAGCCCAAGGCCTGCAGAACTTTTCTTGCTGTTAATTTGTTCAGCTTTGTTAGTGACAAGAAGTAAAGAGGGAGTTCTTTTGCTTTTCTGTAGTTAGGAATGCCATTTGTCTCACTGTGTCCAATTCCGCTCCCAAGAATGTCCTTGTTTGGGATGGTATCAGTCTTGACTTTTGTAGATTGACTGTGTATCCCAGTGCTTGTAGCAAGTAAATGACCCTTTGCAAATCTGTTGTCAACTTGCTTTTGTTGTCCCTTGTAGCAGGCAGTCGTCCAGGTATGGGTAAATATGAATTCCCTGTAGTCTGCAGTATGCGATTACTGATGCCAGGCATTTTGTGAATACTCTGGGCGCAGTAGATAAGCCAAAAGGCAATGCTGAGAATTGATAGTGCTCTGATCCTGCAAGAAATCTGAGGTATCTTCTGCAGATTGGTCGAATAGGGACGTGCAGGTATGCCTCCTTGAGATCTAGAGTTACCAGCCAACACTCCTTGCCCAGCATGGGAAGAAGTTGCTGTAGGGTCAGCATTTTGAATTTTGGGACAATAATGTATGTATTCAAGGTGGACAGGTCGAGAATTGGTCTCCAACTTTTTTCCTTTCTTGGGACTAGGAACAGTCTGGAGTAGAACCCCTGTCCTTGCTCTGCTGCAGGCACTTTTTCCACAGCTCTCATGTTTGCTAACTCCATTATCTGTTGTAAAGCTTCTGTTTTTTGATTTGGAGGTAGATTTGGCATTCCTCTTTTGACTGGTATAGTGTGGAAGTGGAATCGGTAACCTTGATGTATAATTTGCAGAATCCACTTGTCTTTTGTTATGTGGTGCCAGTTCTTTGCAAATAAAGTTAACCTTCCGCCTAGTGGAGCTGCTATTTGCTCCCTGGTAGGCGGTTTTAGGAGTAAGTCACTGTGGCTGTGTTGAAGAAGAGGCAGTGGCTGCGTCTGTGCCTCTGTTGTTACCTTGCCACTGTCGTCCTCTGTAGGCACTTCCTCTGGTTTGGTTTCTGCCTCTGGAACGTCTATTCCTGCCCCTTTGAAATCTTGTGGAGTCAGGAAAGGACCAATTCTTGGCAGGCCAGTTCCTGCTAAACCTTGGGGGTTGAACCTGCAGGAAATCTTTAACAGTTTGAACTGATTTTGCCTTCTCCTCCATTTTCTTTATAACCTGCTGTGCAGGTGCACCAAACAAACTTGTCTTATCCATAGGAGCATCTAACAATTTAGCTTTAACATGATCTGGTAGAGCTTGCTCCTTTAGCCATGCATGCCTTCTTATCACTGTGCCAGTCATGGCTGATCTAAATGAAGCCTCCAGTGCATCATAGCCACATTTTAAGGAATGGTTACTAACCTGTTGTATGTTATTTACCATTTCTAATACATATTTCTTGTCAAGAGCTTCATCAGTGGTTAATTTTTTAGTTAACTGATCAAGCATAAACTCTTGGTATTGAATCATGTGAAACTGGCAGTTTAAAGCTCTAGCTGAGAGAGTAGCTGAAGTGTATACTTTTTTACCCCATCTGTCTAATGCCCTTGCTTCCCTTTCAGAAGGAGTAGGGTTTTTAGCTATGGTCGCGGCAACTGCCTTGGGACCCTGGGATATAGTTTCTGGGTCTGCAAGGGGGGCCTTGTAAAGGTGGTGATGAGTGTCAGGCACCCTGTAAAATCTGTCTGGTTTGGCAGGGGCTGGGGGTAATGAGTCTGGAGCAGAGCAGACATCATTAAAAGCGTCATCTACCACAGAAAGAACAGGAGGTATAGCTAAGGGCCTGTGTTGTGGAAGGTGCAGAAAAGTTCTAAGTCTTTTCCGGGAGTCTGAGAATTCTTGTTGCTGCCATTGGAACTGCTCTCGCATGGCATGCAAGGTTTCCCCAAAGGAGAATTCTTCTGGAGGAAGCAGCTGGAATGGATTCTTCAGCATCAGAATCCTCAAAATTAGAGAAAGGAGCCTCTGGCAGGTCAGTAATGTCTGATTCATCTGCAGAATCATCAGAGGACACTGGCTCAGGGGGCTCTGCCCTAGGTCTCTTATCTGGGGCTGAGAGGCCCTGTCTGGGTGAGGTTGAGATCCTCTAATTAAAGAAATCAAATCTTCTGCCAAGGTGAGCATTTGGGAACTAGAAGAGGGCCTGGATGAGGGTGGTTTAACAGGCACTGATTTGGTAGACTTGGCTGCTTTAGCCCTGGCGAAGGCCTTAATGGACATGGCTGCTGGAGGCCTAGCAGCACCACGTGCTGGGGTAGAGACATCCAGGGGAATGGTGTCTGATAAGTCAGTGGGTAAAGTTTCAGAGGCCGATTCAAGAATTGTAGCAGGGGCCTCAAGTGTAGAGATAGGTTCGGCTGTACCTAGATCAGTTTTCTCGGTTTCGTCCGAAACCGAGACACTCGCGGTTTGCTTAAGCGTGGTTTCAGCCGAAACCGCGGACCGCGAGTGTCGGTCTTTTCTTTGCGTTTTGGCAGAAAGTGTAGTCGGAGGTTCCGGCGACATAATGTAAGCAAAGTCAGAACCGAAAAACTGTTCTGCAAACTCCGACCGGCCTAAGCGTCGTCGGTTGAAGGAAGCACAGGCCGAACAGGCTGCTACGTCGTGGGCTGGGCCTAAACAAGGCAGACAGTAAGAATGGAAATCTTTATGAGGTATTTGTTTCCCACAGGTTAAACAATTATTAACTTTTTCTGACATCGGCTGAGGCAAGAAAGAGTCCCCAACGGGGTACTTAGCTTTAGAAGTCTTCGAAGTAGTATTCGGTAGAAAAAATCTCTGGATCCGACCGACCGGCACTTGCGAACAGCTTCTGCTTCGGGCGCCACGCGGCAAGAAAGACTGGGGAAAATGGCGTCGGCTGATGCCTTTATACCCGAAGTCCAACAGAGATGACGTCGGATGGAGAGCGACATCAGCCGAAGCCGGACCCGGACTTTGGAATCCGGCCGACTGACGGGCTGCCTGACGACAGGACAACCCAGCTGTTATGACTGCAGATGCATCCATGAAGGACATCAGTTCATTACTAATTGTAAGTTCAAGGAACTATGGACATTATACCATAGATTTTTGGACGATATTGTCATCTTTTGGACAGGTAGTGAAGCAAGTTTTTTAGAATTCATGGAATACATCAATCAAACTACTAAGTTTCTGAAGTTCACATACACTATCAGTAATGAGTCCCTGAAATACTTAGATATAGAAATATATAAAATGGCAGGAAAATTTGAGAGCAAGGTACATAGAAAGGAGACTTATGTGAACTCCTTTTTACATTACGATAGTGCCCACCCCTTACATAGCAAGAAGAACATTGTCAAAGGACAATTTGTAAGGGGTTCACGAATGACATCAAATGACTCAGATTTTCAGGATGAATGTAAGATATTACACAACATGTTCAAAGAACGTGGTTACCCAGAGGAGTTTGTTAATAAGCTAAGAAGCGAAGTAGAGGAAGGAAGGTCGGGCAGATTTGAACCTATATTAGGCAAGGGGAACATACATAATTTGGGGTTGGGACATACCCCAGAAGCAAATAAGAAGAGAAATGATCATGATAGCTATAGGAGAAGTTTAGTGTTAGCATACAATAGCTCAAATATGAAGTTAAAGGATTTTTTCAAAAAAGAATGGAATAAGTTTAGTACCTTAACAGATATAGAAGAGATACCTAGAATGGAACCAAAGATAGTGTTCAAAAATCCACCAAATATAGGTAAAATTTTAGAAAGGAGAAATGAAACAGTTTGTGATAGAAACACTAGGAGGTGTGGGACATACAAATGTGGAAGATGCCAACAGTGTCCATACATAATGAATAAGGCAGAAATATACATAGAAAGTAGAAAGAGAAGGATCAAGAGTAGGACTCATTATAATTGTGATAGTAGAGGGGTTGTTTACATTGCTATTTGTCAGAAATGTCAGTCGTTCTACGTGGGCAAAACTGAGAGATGTTTGAAACGTAGAATATACGAACACAATTATGACATTCTGAAAGCTAAAAACACTAATAATGCATTATATAAACATAGCAACACATGCCCAGAAGCTAAATATGAATTTTTTGTGTTGGACCAGGTTAAGCCAGACATTAGGGGAGGCCTCTGGGAGGAAATTCTGGAAAGTAAGGAGTTATGGTGGCAGGTTAAACTAGATTCCAACACCAGTCCAGGGATTAATGAATTCCTAACTATTTCACCTCTACTAAAAATAAGAGCTAACAAATTATAGTGTAGTTCTGTAACTTGGACACTAGATGGCATCACTATTGTATGGAAAATGAGATTCCATTTACCACAATATTTTTAAGGATCAAATATTACAAATGTGTTTTTATTTATTTATATATTTATATATACATTTATATTTATATAATTAATTGATTAATATTAACTATTTAGTATTTATTGTTACATGTCAGTTTTTAAATTCATTTTTAAGTGTACATATTTATATTTAAACTCATACTTTTAACAACAAGCATAAAGCACTTTATGGTGAAAGGCATTAATATTAATGAATTAAATACATGGATTGGAGTGTTTGAATGAACAGGATAAAGCTCTATGACCAATGAAATGGATTTTAATTAAATTGTTTAGTATTTAAAGGTGTGTCAAAGGTAACTAGATTGTCTGATGAAGTCTTAGTGACGAAAACGCATATTTTTAGTGTGGATGTAAGAGCGTTTATTCAGTTCTTTGGCGAGTTATATTATATTTTGCTGATTCTACTGTTTCCAGAGTGAAGCAAGTAGCGTGAATTTTATTTACTGTGGAATAAACTTTTTGATCACTCAACAGCGTGCCCTGGCACTTTTTTACCGGATTTACTAGTTTATTATCAAGTGCTTATACCTTTTTTCGGTTCTCTAGTATTATTACTGAAACAGTGCATCTGGCAACCACCCTTAACCACTCTCCTATATCATACAATTTTGTGTTCTCTAGTATTATTACTGAAACAGTGCATCTGGCATCCACCCTTAACCACTCTCCTATATCATACCATTTTGTGTTGTGTAGTATTATTACTGAAACAGTGCATCTGACAACCACTTAACCACTCTCCTATATCATACCATTTTCAGTTCTCTAGTATTATTACTGAAACAGTGCATCGGGCAGCCATCCTTAACTACTCTCCAATATCTCACCATTTTGTGTTGTCTAGTATTATTACTGAAACAGTGCATCTGGAAGCCACCTTTAACCACTATCCTATATCATACCATTTTGTGTTATCTAGTTTTATTACTGAAACAGTGCATCTGGCAGCCACCCTTAACCATTCTCCTATCATTTTGTGTTCTCTAGTATTATTACTGAAACAGTGCATCTGGCACCCACCCTTAACCACTCTCCTATATCATACTATTTTGTTTTCTCCACATTATTACTGAAACAGCGCATCTGGAAGCCACCTTTAACCACTATCCTATATCATACCACTTTGTGTTATCTAGTTTTATTACTGAAACAGTGCATCTGGCAGCCACCCTTAACCATTCTCCTATCATTTTGTGTTCTCTAGTATTATTACTGAAACAGTGCATCTGGCAGCTAACCTTAACCACTCTACTATACCACACTATTTTGTGTTGTCTAGTATTATTACTGAAACAGTGCATCTGGCAGCCATCCTTAACCACTCTCCTATATCAAAACATTTTGAGTTTTCTAGTATTATTACTGAAACAGTGCATCTGGCAGCCAGCCTTACCCACTCTCCTATATCATACCATTTTGTGTGTTCTAGCAATATTACTAAAACAGTCCATCTAGCAGCCAACCTTAACCACTCTCCTATATCATACCATTTTGTGTTGTCTAGTATTATTATTGAAACAGTGCATCTGACAGCCACCCCTAAGCACTCTCCTATATCATACCATTTGCGTTGTCTTGTATTATTACTAAAAAAGTGCATCGGGCACGCACTTACCCACTCTCCTATATCATACCATTTTGTGTTATCTAGTACTAATACTGAAACAGTGCATCTGACAGCCACCCTTAACCACTCTCCTATATCATACAATTTTGTGTTCTCTAGTATTATTACTGAAACAGTGCATCTGGCAGCCACCCTTAACGACTCTCCTATACCATACCATTTTGTGTTCTCCATATTATTACTGAAACAGCGCATCTGGCAGCCACCTTTCACCACTCTCCTATATCATACCATTTTGTGTTGTCTAGTATTATTACTGAAAAAGTGCATCTGGCAGCCACTTAACCACCCTACTATATCATACCATTTTGTGTTCTGTAGTATTATTACTGAAACAGTGCATCTGGCAGCCAGCCTTAACAACTCTAATATATCATACTATTTTGTGTTCTCTAGTATTATTCCTGAGACAGTGCATCTGGCAGCCACATTTAACCACTCTCGTATATATTACCATTTTGTGTTGTCTAGTATTATTACTGAAACAGTGCATCTGGCAGCCACCCTTAACCACTCTCCTATATCATACCATTTTGTGCTGTCTAGTATAATTACTGAAACATTGCATCTGGCACCCAATTAACCACTCCCATATGTCGTACCATTTTCTGTTTTCTAGTATTACTGAAACAGTGCATCTGGCAGCCACCCTTAACAACTCTCCTATATCATGCCATTTTGTGTTTTCTAGTATTATTACTGAAACAGTGCATCTGGCAGCCACCCTTAACCACTCTCCTATATCACATCATTTTGTGTTCTCTAGTATTATTACTGAAACAGTGCATCTGGCAGCCATCCTTAACCACTCTCCTATATCATACCATTTTGTGATCTCTAGTACTATTAAAGAAATAGTGCATCTGGCAGCCACCCTTAACAACTCTCCTATATCATACCATTTTGTGTTCTCTAGTATTATTACTGAACCAGTGCATCTGGCAGCCACCCTTAACAACTCTCCTATATCATACCATTTTGTGTTCTCAAGTATTACTGAACCAGTGCATCTAGCAGCCACCCTTAACCACTCTCCTATATCATACCATTTTGTGTTGTCTAGTATAATTACTGAAACATTGCATCTGGCAGCCAATTAACCACTCCCATACATCATACCATTTTGTGTTGTCTAGTATTATTACTGAAACAGTACATCTGGCAGCTACTTAACCACTCTCCTATACCATACCGTTTTGTGTTCTCTAGTATTATTATTGAAACAGTGCATCTGGCAGTCACCCTTAACCACTCTTCTATATCACACCATTTTGTGTTGTCTAGTATTATTACCAAAACAGTGCATCTGACAGCCACCCTGAACCACTCTTCTATATCATGCCATTTTGTGTTGTCTAGTATTATTACTGAAACAGCGCATCTGGCAGCCAATTAACCACTCTCCTATATCATACCATTTTGTGTTGTCTAGTATTATTAATGAAACAGTGCATCTGGCAGCTGCTTAAACACTCTCCTATATCATACCATTTTGTGTTCTCTAGTATTATTACTGAAACAGTGCATCTGGCAGCCAACCTTAACCACTCCCCTATATCATACTATTTGTGTTGTCTTGCATTATTACTTAAACAGTGCAACTGGCAGGCACTTACTCACTCACCTATATCATACCATAATGTGTTCACTAGAACTATTACTGAAACAGTGCATCTGGCAGCCACCCTTAACCTCTCTCCTATATCATAACATTTTATGTTCTCTAGTATTATTACTGAAACAGTGCATCTGGCAACCACCCTTAACCACTACGCTATATCATACAATTTTGTGTTCTATATTATTATTACTGAAACAGTGCATCTGGCAGCCACCCTTAACCGCTCTCCTATAACACACCATTTTGTGTTGTCTAGTATTACTGAAGCAGTGCATCTGGCAGCCACCTTTAATCACTCTCGTATATCATACCATTTTGTGTTCTCTAGTATTATTACTGCAACAGTGCATCTGGCAGCCACCCTTAACCACTCTCCTATATCATACCATTTTGTGATCTCTAGTATTATTACTGAACCAGTGCATCTAGCAGCCACCCTTAACCACTCTCCTATATCATATCAGTTGTGTTGTCTTGTATTATTACTGAAACAGTGCATCTGGCAGGCACTTACACACTCTCCTATATCATACTATTTTGTGTTCTCTAGTACTATTACTAAAACAGTGCATCTGGCAGCCACCCTTAACCATTCTCCTATATCATACCATTTTGTGTTCTCTAGCATTATTACTGAAACTGCATGTGGCAGCCACCCTTAACTACTCTCCTATATCATACCATTTTGTGTTCTCTAGTATTATTACTGAAACAGTGCATCTGGCAGCCACCTTAACCACTCTCCTACATCATACCATTTTGTGATGTCTAGTACTATTAATGAAACAGTGCATCTGGCTGCCAACCGTAACCACTTTCCTATATCATACCATTTTGTGTTCTCTAGCATTATTACTGAAACAGTGAATCTGGCAGCCTCCCTTAACCACTCTCCTATATCATACCATTTTGTGTTCTCTAGTATTATTACTGAAACAGTGCATCTGGCAGCCACCTTTAATCACTCTCTTATATCATACCATTTTGTGTTCTCTAATACTATTATTGAAACAGTGCATCTGGCAGCCAACCTTAACCACTCTACTATATCATACCATTTTGTGTTCTCTAGCATTATTACTGAAACTGCATGTGGCAGCCACCCTTAACTACTCTCCTATATCATACCATTTTGTGTTCTCTAGTATTATTACTGAAACAGTGCATCTGGCAGCCACCTTAACCACTCTCCTACATCATACCATTTTGTGATGTCTAGTACTATTAATGAAACAGTGCATCTGGCTGCCAACCGTAACCACTTTCCTATATCATACCATTTTGTGTTCTCTAGCATTATTACTGAAACAGTGAATCTGGCAGCCTCCCTTAACCACTCTCCTATATCATACCATTTTGGGATGTCTAGTATTATTACTGAAACAGTGAATCTGGCAGCCTCCCTTAACCACTCTCCTATATCATACCATTTTGGGATGTCTAGTATTATTACTGAAACAGTGCATCTGGCAGCCACCCTTAACCACTCTCCTATACCATACCATTTTGTGTTCTCTAGTATTATTCCTGAAACAGTGCATCTGGCAGCCACCCTTAACCACTCTCCTACATCATACCATTTTGGGATGTCTAGTATTATTACTGAAACAGTGCATCTGGCAGCCACCCTTAACCACTCTATATCTCACCATTTTGTGTTGTCTAGTATTATTACTGAAGCAGTGCATCTGGCAGCCACCTTTAATCACTCTCTTATATCACACCATTTTGTGTTGTCTAGTATTACTGAAACAGTGTATCTGGCAGCCACCCTTAACAACTCTCCAATATCATAAAATGTTGTGTTCTCTAGTATTATTACTGAACCAGTGCATCTGGCAGCCACCCTTAACAACTCTCCTATATCATACCATTTTGTGTTCTCTAGTATTATTACTGAAACAGTGCATCTGGCAGCCACCCTTAACCACTCTCCTACATCATACCATTTTGTGATCTCTAGTACAATTAATGAAACAGTGCATCTGGCAGCCAACCGTAACCACTTTCCTATATCATACCATTTTGTGTTCTCTAGCATTATTACTGAAACAGTGAATCTGGCAGCCTCCCTTAACCACTCTCCTATATCATACCATTTTGGGATGTCTAGTATTATTCCTGAAACAGTGCATCTGGCAGCCACCTTTAATCACTCTCTTATATCACACCATTTTGTGTTGTCTAGTATTACTGAAACAGTGCATCTGGCAGCCACCCTTAACAACTCTCCAATATCATAAAATTTTGTGTTCTCTAGTATTATTACTGAACCAGTGCATCTGGCAGCCACCCTTAACAACTCTCCTGTATCATACCATTTTGTGTTCTCTAGTATTATTACTGAAACAGTGCATCTGGCAGCCACCCTTAACCACTCTCCTATATCATACCATTTTGTGATCTCTAGTACAATTAATGAAACAGTGCATCTGGCAGCCAACCTTAACCACTCTCCTATCTCATACCATTTTGTGATCTCTAGTACTATTACTGAAACAGTGCATCTGGCAGGCACTTAACCACTCTCCTATATCATAAAATTTTGTTTTCTCTACTACTATTACTGAAACAGTGCATCTGGCAGCCACCCCTAACCAGTCTCGTATATCATAACATTTTGTGTTCTCTAGCATTATTACTGAAACAGTGCATCTGGCAGCCTCCCTTAACCACTCTCCTATATCATACCATTTTGTGTTGTCTAGTATTATTCCTGAAAAAGTGCATCTGGCAGCCACCCTTAACAACTCTCCAATATCATAAAATTTTGTGTTCTCTAGTATTATTACTGAACCAGTGTATCTGGCAGCCACCCTTAACAACTCTCCTATATCAGACCATTTGTGTTGTCTTGCATTATTACTGAAACAGTGCATCTGGCAGCCACTTAACCACATTGCTATATCATACCATTTTGTGTTCTCTAGTATTATTACTGAAACAGTACATCTGGCACGCACTTAACCACTCTCCTATATCATACCATTTTGTGTTCTCTAGTATTAGTACTGACACAGTGCATCTGGCAGCCACACTTAACCACTCTCCTATATCATACCATTTTGTGTTCTCTAGTACTATTACGAAAAAAGTGCAACTGGCAGACACCCTTATCCACTCTCCTATATCATACCATTTTGTGTTGTCTAGTATTATTACTGAAACTGTGCATCTGGCAGCCACCCTTAACCACTCTCCTATATCATACCATTTTGTCTTTTCTAGTATTATTACTGAAACAGTGCATCTGGCAGCCACCCTTAACCTCTTCTCCTATATCATACCATTTTGTGTTCTCTAGTATTATTACTGAAACAGTGCATCTGGCAGCCACCCTTAACCACTCTCCTATATCACACCATTTTGTGTTCTCTAGTATTATTACTGAAACAGTGCATCTGGCAGCCAACCTTAACAACTCTCCTATATCATGTGATTTTGTGTTGTCTAGTATTATTAGTGAAGCAGTGCATCTGGCAGCCACTTAACCACTCTTCTATATCATACCATTTTGTCTTCTCTAGTATTATTACTGAAATAGTGCATCTGGCAGCCACCCTTAACCACTCTCCTATATCATACCATTTTGTGTTCTCTAGTATTTTTACTGAAACAGTACATCTGGTAGCCACCTTTAACCACTCTCCTATATCATATCATACCATTTTGAGTTGTCTAGTATTATTACTGAAACAGTGCATCTGGCAGCCACCCTTAACCACTCTCCTATATCACACAATTTTGTGTTCTCTAGTATTATTACTGAAACAGTGCATCTGGCAGCCACCCTTAACCACTCTCCTATATCATACCATTTTGAGTTGTCCAGTATTATTACTGAAGCAGTGCATCTGGCAGCCAACCTTAACCACTCTCCTATATCATATGATTTTGTGTTGTCTAGTATTATTAGTGAAACAGTGCATCTGGCAGCCACTTAACCACTCTCCTATATCATACCATTTTGTGTTCTCTAGTATTATTACTGAAACAGTGCATATGGCAGCCACCCTTAACCACTCTCCTATATCGTACCATTTTGTGATCTCTAGTACTATTAATGAAACAGTGCATCAGGAAGCCACCTTTAACCACTATCCTATATCATACCATTTTGAGTTGTCCAGTATTATTACTGAAGCAGTGCATCTGGCAGCCACCCTTAACCACTCTCCTATATCATACCATTTTGTGTTCTCTAGTATTATTACTGAAACAGTGCATCAGGAAGCCACCTTTAACCACTATCCTATATCATACCATTTTGTGTTCTCTAGTATTGTTACTGAAACAGTGCATCTGGCAGCCAAAATAACCAATCTCCTATATCACACCATTTTGTGTTGTATAGTATTGTTATTGAAACAGTGCATCAGGAAGCCATCTTTAACCACTATCCTATATCATACCATTTTGTGTTCTCTAGTATTGTTACTGAAACAGTGCATCTGGCAGCCACACTTAACCACTCTCCTATATCATACCATTTTGTGTTCTCTAGTATTATTACGGAAAAGTACAGTTTTGTACCTACCATAAATGTAGATGTCAGATAGGTATGCATCTGCAGTCATAACATATGGGTTGTCCTGCCTCAGGCAGCCCTTCGGTCGGCCGCATTCCAAAGTCTTGGTCTGGCCTCGGCTGATGTCGCACTTTCCCTGACGTCAGAGCGTCTGGGGTATAAAAGCATCAGCCGATGCCATTTTCCTCAGTTTTTCTTGCCCCAGATTCCAGGTGCCCTCCAGGAAGGCTAAATTTGGATAAATGCTGAAAAGTTCCAAACATTTGCAAATTATATACATGTATAAATAAACAAATGCACCATAATAGATTCCCCCAGCTAGCTAAAAGAGGGGCAAGTACCCTAGGAGTACCACAGAGGGGAAGGAGGGAGGGTAATCCTGACTGCAGATGCATACCTATCGGACTTCTACATTTATGGTAGGTACAAAAAGTACAGTTTTGTACCTACCATAAATGTAGATGTCCGAGAGGTATGCATCTGCAGTCCTTACAAATGGGTTGTCCTGGCCTCAGGCAGCCCTTCGGTCGGCCGGATTCCAAAGTCTGGGTCTGGCCTCGGCTGGTGTCGCACTTCACCCGACGTCATAGCTGTAGTTCTTCGGGTATAAAGGCATCAGCCGACGCCATTTTCCTCAGTGTTTCTTGCCCCAGATGCCAGATGCCCTCTAGGAAGGCTAAATTTGGATAAATGCAAATGTTTTCAAACAACAGAGAGCAAATAGAAATAAACATGTATATACATATATACAAACAAACAAATACACCATAATAGATTCCCCCAGCTAGCTACAAGATGGGCAAATACCCTAGGAGTACCACAGTGGGGAAGGAGGGTGGGTAATCCTGACTGCAGATGCATACCTCTCGGACATCTACATTTATGGTAGGTACAAAACTGTACTATGTCCTTCAAGGATGCATCTGCAGTCCTAACAAATGGGTAGAATACCATAGCCAAACTGGGGAGGAGGCCCTAACAAGATTATGGTGTAGTTAAGATCCCTTGCAAAACAGCAGTGGCAAAACCTGCTCGGGATCTGGAGTATAAGGGTAGATTATAATGCTTGGCAAATGTATGCACGGAGCTCCAAGTAGCAGCCTCTAAAATGTCTTTGTAGCCACTCCTCGTAAAAAGCTGTAGTAGTGGCTGTAGCCCTTGTGGAGTGAGGTCTGATATTCTCTGGAGTTGCCTTTCCATGATAAGAATAACAAAATCTAATGCAATTTCCTATCCATTTTGAGATTGTCTGTTTTGAAATTGCTTTTCCTTCCATGCCTGTGGCATATGCTACCAGAAGCTGGTCAGTTTTTCTATTGTTCTTGGTTCTGTCCAGGTAGTAGCAATTGCCTATGCACATCCAAGGTATGCAGCAGTCTTTCTCCCTGTTCTGTGGGTTGGGGAAGAATGTAGGTAGGTGGATTGCTTGGTTTAAAGATACCCTGGAGACCACCTTTGGCATAAAGGTAGGATTAGTTCTCATGGACACTCTATCCTGATGGAAGATAAGGAAGAGTTGCACTGCCATTAATGCCTGTAATTCAGAAACCCTTCTTGCTGAAGTGATTGCAAGCAGGAAAGCAGTTTTCCATGATAAGTACTGTAATTCTGCTGTTGCTGCTGGTTCAAAAGGGTGAAGTGTCAACTTTTCTAGCACAAAGTTCAAGTCCCATGTAGGCAATGGTGGCTTCCTTGGTGGCTTTACATTTTTGATTCCTCTCAGAAACTGCCTGAGTAGAGGATGAGAGAAGACTGGAGGATCCATGTTGTATTCTGCTGAAATAGCTGACGATGAATCTTAATGGAAGAGTAAGACAGGCCATTGTGGAAAAGCTCTGCTAAGTATTCCAGGATGTTAGCTATGTTTACCAGTGCTACATTTTGCCCTTTGCTGCACTCCAAAAGAGATATCTTTTCCATTTCGCTGAGTAAGTTTTTCTTGTTGAGGGTCTGCGAGCTTCCAAGATAATGTCTTTAACCCTTTGAGATAAATCTGGGTTATTTTGTCTTATGCAATGCTCCAAGCAGCTAGCTGCAGTGTTTTCAGGTTCGGATGCAGGGTTTTGAAGTTGTTCTGTGTTAGCAGTAAAGGAACCTGGGGTAGAGGCCATGCGAGTCCCCGAGACATACTCCTCAGTAGTGGGTACCAGTGCTGCCTCGGCCAGTCTGGAGCTATCAGGATGATCCTTGGGTGGTCTTCTTTGATCTTCAATAGCACCTTGTGCATCAAAGGAAGAGGTGGGAATGCATATGCTGTCAGGTTTTCCCAACTGAAAGATAGGGAGTCCACCTTCCAAGCAAGTGGGTGGTATGTCCTTGTGCAGAATTTTTTCAATTGGTGATTGTGTGGGGATGCGAATAGGTCTATTTCTGGTAGTCCCCATTTCCTTGTGATGGATTTGAAGATGTCTGGATGCAGCATCCATTCATGGGCATCCGTGGTAGTCCTGCTTAAGATGTCTGCTAGTATGTTCTCTTTCCCTGGCACAAATATTGCCTTGAGCTGTATGTTGAGGCTTAGGGCCACATTCCAGAGATCCATTGCCATCCGGCATAGAGGATATGAATGTGTGCCTCCCTGTTTGTTGATATACCACATAACTGTGGTGTTGTCCGTCCTTATCAGCAATTGTCTCTGTTGGAGAAACGGTCTGAATGCCTGAATTGCCAGTTTTACTGCCAGCATTTCTTTTTGGTTTATGTGTAGGTTTAGTTGGTCTTGAGTCCATAAGCCTTGTATGCACTTGTCCAGCATGTGTGCCCCCCAACCAAGGTCTGAGGCGTCTGTGGTGATAGTCTGGCTTGGTTGAGGGCTGTGGAAGGGCAGTCCTTTGTTCAATTGACAGGCCTGAGCCCACCATCGGAATTCTTGCTTCAGGCATGGAATTATTGGAATTTGGGTTTCTAGGCTGTGCTTGTGCTGAGACCATAAATTCCTGAGGTACCATTGCAACTTCCTCATATGCAGTCTGGCATGTGGGATCAAAATTATGCAGGATGCCATGTAACCCAGGGCTTGCAGGACTTTCCTTGCTGTAAGCTGGTTCTGCGTTGTTAATGCCATGAAGTAGAGTGGAAGGTGCTTTTGTTTTTCTGCTGTGAGGGATGCCATTTGATTTGATGTGTCCAGTTCTGCACCCAAGAAAGTTATCCTTTGGGATGGCAACAGCCTTGACTTTTTTATATTGACTGTGTATCCCAAGGCTTGCAGTCGATGAATGACCCTTTTCAAAGTCTTTTGTTAATTTGTTTTTGTTGTCCGCTTGTAGCAGGCAGTCGTCCAGGTAAGGGTAAATTTGAATTCCCTGAAGCCTGCAATGAGCAATTACTGATGCCAGGCATTTCCTGAATACTCTGGGCGCAGTAGATAAGCCAAAAGGCAATGCTGAGAATTGATAATGCTCTGATCCTGCAAGAAATCTGAGGTATCTTCTGCAATTTGGTCGTATGGGGACGTGCAGGTATGCCTCCTTGAGATCTAGAGTTACCAGCCAAGACTCCTTGCCCAGCATGGGAAAAAGCTGCTGTAGAGTCAGCATTTTGAATTTTGGGACAATGAGGTATGTATTCAGTGCGGACAGGTCTAGAATAGGTCTCCATTGATTTTCCTTCCTTGGCACCAGGAAAAGTCTGGAGTAAAATCCTTGCCCTTGTTCCATAGATGGTACCTTTTCTATAGCTCTCATCCTTTTTAAGTTTTCTATTTGTTCTAGAGCGTTTGCCATTTGATTTGGAGGTAGGTTTGGCATTCCTCTCTTCCTTGGTAGAGTATGGAAGTGAAACCTGTAACCTTTGTCTATTGTCTGTAAAATCCATTTGTCTCTTGTAATGCAATGCCAGTTTACTGAAAATAAGGCTAGCTTTCCGCCTAAAGGTGCTTCTAGTTGTTCCCTGGTAGGCGGCTTCAGAGCCAAGTCACTGTGATTGTCCTGTGGAAGTGGTAGTGGCTGGGTCTGCAGCAGTACTTCGCTGGTTGTTAGGCTGCCACTGACGTCCTCTGTAGGCACCTCTGGATTGACCTCTGCCTCTTGTGCGCCTATTCCTGCCTCTCTGTGCTCTGTTGGAGTCTGGAAAGGACCAATTCTTGGAAGGCCAGTTCCTACTAAACCTTGGAGGCTGGACCTGTAAGAAATCCTTGACTGTCTGGACAGATTTTGCTTTCTCTTCCACCTTCTTAAGCACTTGCTGTGCAGGAGAGCCAAACAAATTGTGTTTATCCATGGGAGCATCTAGGAGCTTTGATTTTACATGGTCTGGTAAGGACTGCTCTTTTAACCATGCATGCCTTCTGATCATGGTACCAGTCATAACTGATCTAAAGGAGGCCTCCAGTGCATCATAGCCGCATTTTAAGGAATGATTACTGACCTGCTGTATGTTATGTACCATTTCCTGAAGAGATTTTCAGTCTAAAGGTTCAGGTGAGGACAGCTTTTTAGATAACTGATCTAACATAAATTCCTGATACTGAATCATGTGGAATTGACAGTTTAAGGCCCTAGCCGAAAGAGTTGCAGAAGTATAAACTTTTTTACCCCATCTCTCCAAGGCCCTAGATTCCCTTTCAGAGGGGAGTGGGTTTTTGGCAGAGGTAGCTGCTACCGCTTTGGGGCCCTGTGAAACAGTTTCAGGATCTGCAAAAGGAGCCTTATACAAGTGATTATGTGTGTCCGGAACCCTGTAGTATCTGTCGGGCTTAGCAGGGGCCGAAGGGAGTGAATCAGGAGCAGTACAAGCATCATTAAATTTATTTTTTATTTTATTTTATTTTATTTTACATTTGTTGACCGGGAGGATCCGACTGGATACATGTCCATTTTCAGCGGAGGCCCGGGGAGAAAAGCTTCAAACACAGGTAACAAAAAAACATTTAGATAACAGTGAAGCAAATTTTACATTCAAAATTAGAGCATGATAAGTTATTCTTTCTTATTTATCTAAGATGTAAGAGGATTAGGAGAGTAAGGAGATGTAGGAGATTCATGTGTTATGGCTGTTAGTCCAGCCTAAAGTAGACTATCCCGGGTTTAGGCAATGGCAACTACGCATTGAACCCAGATGTGTTTTTAGCTTAGCTTTAAATTGACTTAAAGTAGAGATGGATATAATATCGTGGGGAAGTTTGTTCCAAATTTTACCTGCAGCGTTGGTGAGAAGGGAGTCACCAGCAGAGTTATTAGTTTTGAATGTTTGGATTAGGAGACGGTTGGATGACCTCAATGGACGTGGATTGTTACAAAGGGGAAGCAGCATTTTGAGGGAAGGAGCATATTCAGGGTTATATATAATTTTGTGGGTAAGGACTAGTAGGTTGAAAGAAATAAGGTTAGGAAGCTCAGACCAGTTGAGCTTGGCTAAGTTGGTACAATGATGGGTCCTATATGGTGACCCAGTTACAAACCTTGCAGTATGATTGTAGCAATTGGAGAGTTTGTTCATGACAGTTTTACTTATATTGTGAAGTAAGGGGGACGAGTACAGGAGTGATGAGAGAAGGTGAGTCTGGGCGATGGCCATCTTAGCTTGGGGGGTCAAGAAGCTATTTATTCTATATAAAGAGCCTAGCTTCTTGTTAATGGTCTTAATCATTTGGTTTACATGTATATCAAATTTTAGTTTGTTGTCTATGGTTACCCCTAGTAATTTTGTCGAGAGGTCCGGAGAAATTATGGTCCCATCCTTAGCTTGGATAGTAAAGTTGATGGAGCAGGACCTTTTAGTTGGAAGAAACAACAACATTTTAGTTTTTTTAGGATTAAGAATCAGGCGACGACTGGAGAGCCAGTTTTCTATTTTGCTGAAAGTAGACTGGGTTAACAATTGCAAATCTGTAGGGGTAGTACCAGAGCAAATTAACGTAGAATCGTCTGCATATTGTATGCAACTGGCATTAGGAATAACTGTATGCAGATCATTGATAAAGGTGGAAAATAATAGCGGCCCTAAAATAGATCCTTGCGGGACTCCCAATGTATTGGGTAGTAACTTAGAGAGTTTGGTCTGCCATAAAACTGCTTGTTTTCTGCCAGATAGATAGGAACTAAACCATTGTACAGCAATGGTGTCCAGACCAAGTGAAGGCAATGTATTGATTAGAAGTTTATGATCCACCATATCAAAGGCCTTCGACAGATCCAGAAATAGTGCAGATGAGATAGTTAGCTTTTATTTTTCTGAGAAATTCTGCAGGCTATACAGCCTTTTTTTTGTTTTTAATATTAATTTTCAGGCATCAATTTACAGCCTTTTTCTGAATTTGATTATGATTTTCAGGCACCAAATTCTAAGTCAGTTGCCCGTGTCCAAATTAGATTTAGGTGATATTTTAAGACCTAGAACTGATATAGCCCTGAAGACTTAAATAACCTTGGATCCTATAAGGCAGAGATCAGCTAAAGGTAAACGGTACTTGTTTAACCACCTGTTTTTTTTAAACAATAGAAAGCGGCGTACTCGCTCCAGTTTCTGTCAGGGGATTTAAATGTATCCTCTCATTCAGGGGATCATTAGGGCTGCGAATCAAGGGAGCCACCTGTTTTTTTTAAACAATAGAAAGCGTACTCGCTCCAGTTTCTGTCAGGGGATTTAAATGTATCCTCTCATTCAGGGGATCATTAGGGCTGCGAATCAAGGGAGCCACCTGTTTTTTTTAAACAATAGAAAGCGGCGTACTCGCTCCAGTTTCTGTCAGGGGATTTAAATGTATCCTCTCATTCAGGGGATCATTAGGGCTGCGAATCAAGGGAGCCACCTGTTTTTTTTTTTTTTTTTTTTTTTTAAATGCATCATCCACAACTGTAAGTACTGGAGGAATGGCTAAAGGCCTATGCTGTGGCAAATGCAAAAAAGTTCTAATCCTTCTCCTAGAGTCTGAGAAATCCTGACCCTGCCATTGAAATTGTTCCCTCATAGCATGCAGGGTTTCCCCAAAGGAAAATTCCTCAGGAGGAGAGGCAGAAGGAATGGAGTCTTCTGCATCAGAGTCCTCATATGGAGAATAAGGGCCCTCAGGAGGGTTTGTATTTTCTGATTCGTCTGAGGAGTAATCAGTGGAAACTGGCTCAGGGGGTTCTGCTCTAGGCCTCTTCTCTGGAGGAGGTTGAGAGGCCCCCCACAAGTTAAACAGTTATTCACTTTTTCTGACATCGGCTGAGGCAAGAAAGAGTCCCCAACGGGGTACTTAGCTTTTTAGAAGTCTTCGGTAGTAGTAATCTCTGGATCTGACTGACCGGCACTTGCAAACAGCTTCTGCTTCGGGCGCCACGCGGCAAGAAAGACTGAGGAAAATGGCGTCGGCTGATGCCTTTATACCCGAAGAACTGCAGCTATGACGTCGGGTGAAGTGCGACACCAGCCGAGGCCAGACCCAGACTTTGGAATCCGGCCGACCGAAGGGCTGCCTGAGGCCAGGACAACCCATTTGTTAGGACTGCAGATGCATCCTTGAAGGACATCTGTATTATGTCCTTCAAGGATGCATCTGCAGTCATAACATATGGGTAGAATACCATAGCCAATCTGGGGGAGGAGGTACTAAGAAAAGGATGGTGTAGTTAAGATCCCCTGCAGGACTGCAGTAGCAAACCCTGCTCTGGATCTAGAGTATAAAGGTAGATTGTAATGCTTGGCAAATGTATGCACGGAGCTCCAAGTAGCAGCTTCTAAAATGTCCTTGGTAGCCACCCCTCGTAGGAAGGCTGTAGTGGTGGCCGTGGCCCTTGTGGAGTGAGGCCTGATGTTTTCAGGAACTGTCTTTCCATGAAAGGAGTAGCAAAATCAAATGCAATTTCCTATCCATTTTGAAATTGTCTGTTTGGAAATTGCTCTTCCTTGCACCCCAGTTGCATATGCTACAAAAAGTTGGTCAGTTTTTCTGCTAGTTTTTGTTCTGTCCAAGTAGTAGCGTAGTTGTCTGTATATCCAGGGTGTGCAAAAGTTTTTCCCCTCTATTCTGTGGATTAGGGAAGAACGTAGGCAAGTGAATAGCTTGGTTCAAGGATACCCTAGATATCACCTTTGGCATAAAAGTAGGATTGGTTCTTAGTGAAACTCTGTCCTGGTGGAAAATAAGAAAAGGCTGCACTGCCATTAGTGCTTGTAACTCAGATACCCTTCTTGCTGAAGTGATTGCCAGAAGGAATGCAGTTTTCTAAGATAGAAACTGTAGATCCGCTGATGCTGCTGGTTCAAAAGGAGGAAGTGTCAGTTTCTCCAGCACAAAGTTGAGATTCCAGGCAGGTAGAGGGGGTCTTCTTGGAGGTTTAATATTTTTGATCCCTCTCAGAAATTGTCTGAGGAGAGGGTGCGAGAAGATAGGTGGATCCACATTGTATTCTGCTGAAATTGCTGAAGCATGAATCTTAATGGAAGAATAGGACAGGCCATTGTGGAACAATTCTGCTAAGTATTCTAGGATATGTGCTATGTTTGCCACTGTGACATCTGAGCCTTTTGATGTGCTCCAAATGAGAAATCTCTTCCATTTAGCTGAGTATGTCTTCCTTGTGGAAGGCCTGCGAGCCTCCAGGATAATGTCCTTCACCCTCTGAGATAAAACAGTTTGACTTGGATTTAAGGAATTTTCCAGGCAGTTAGCTGCAATGTTTTCAAGTTGGGATGCAGGGTCTTGAAATTGTTCTGCGTCAGAAGAAGAGGCCATAGGGGGAAGAGGCCATGATTTTGCCTGAGACATGCTTCTCAATAAAGGATACCAGTGTTGTCTTGGCCAGTCCGGAGCTATTAGTATCACTTTTGGCTGTTCCTCCCTGATCTTCAGTAGAACCTTGTACATCAATGGGAGAGGTGGGAAGGCATATACTGTTAGGGCTTTCCAGCTGAAAGAGAGAGTCCACCCTCCAAGCTTGTGGGTGGTATGTCCTTGAGCAGAATGTCTTCAGTTGATGGTTGAGTGGGAGGCGAACAGATCTATCTCCGCATTCCCCATGTCTTTGCTATGAGTTGGAAGATGTCTGGGTGCAGCATCCATTCGTGTGCATCCATGGTAGTTCTGCTTAAGCTGTCCGCCAGTGCATTTTCTTTCCCTGGCACGAATTGGGACTGTAGTTGGATATTGAGATTCAGGCATAGTTCCCACAGATTCATAGCCATCCGGCATAGAGGGTAAGAATGTGTGCCTCCCTGCTTGTTTATGTACCACATGACCGTGGTGTTGTCTGTCCTTATTAACAGGTGTCCTTGTTGGAGGAAGGGTTTGAATGCCTCGATTGCATGCCTCACTGCCAGCATTTCCTTTTGGTTTATGTGCATGCTTAGCTGTCCTTGAGGCCATAGGCCTTGGATACATTTGCCCTCCATGTGTGCTCCCCATCCTCGGTCTGAGGCGTCCGTGGTGATGGTCTGCCTTGTTTTTGGTTTGTTGAAAGGCAACCCTCTGTTGGACTGGCAGGTCTGAGCCCACCACAGGAATTCCTTTTGAAGGCATGGAATGATTGGTATCATGGTTTCTAAACTGTGACTGTGTTGAGACCATACACTCCTTAGGTACCATTGTAATTTCCTCATACGCAGCCTGGCATGCGGTATTAGAATTATGCAGGATGCCATGTAACCCAGGGCCTGCAGGATTTTCCTTACAGTAAGCTGAGTTTGTTTTGTCAGAATCATGAAGTAATCTGGAAGTTGTTTTTGTTTTTCTTCTGTGAGAAAGGCCATTTGGGTGGCTGTGTCCAGATCTGCACCCAAAAAGGTTATCCTTTGGGATGGTACTAGTCTTGACTTTTGGATGTTGACTGTGTATCCCAAGGTCTGTAGCAGGTGTATGGCATAGGCCAAGTCCTTTATCAAATTTTTCTTGTTGTCCGCTTGTATTAGGCAGTCGTCCAGGTATGGGTAAATTTGAATTCCCTGTAGTCTGCAATGTGCAATTACTGATGCCAGGCATTTCGTGAATACTCTGGGCGCAGTAGATAAGCCAAAGGGCAATGCTGAGAATTGATAATGCTCTGATCCTGCAAGAAATCTGAGGTATCTTCTGCAATTTGGTCGTATGGGGACATGCAGGTATGCCTCCTTGAGATCTAGAGTCACCAGCCAAGACTCCTTGCCCAACATGGGAAGACGTTGCTGTAGGGTCAGCATTTTGAATTTTGGCACAATGAGATAAGTGTTCAGTGCGGACAGGTCGAGAATAGGCCTCCATTGATTTTCTTTTCTTGGCACAAGGAATAGTCTGGAGTAATATCCTTGGCCTTGTTCTGAACATGGTACCTTTTCTATAGCTTTCATCTGAAGTAAATTGCTGATTTGTCTTAAAGCCTCTGCCCTCTGATTTGGTGGAAGGTTTGGCATTCCGCTTCTTTTTGGCAAAGTGTGGAAGTGGAACCTGTATCCTTTCTCTATTATTTGCAGTGTCCATGTATCCTTTGTAATATAATGCCAGTTTTTTTGAGAATAAAGCCAGCTTTCCGCCCAAGGGTGCTTCCAGTTGATCCCTGGTAGGCGGAATCAGAGTTAAGTCATTGAGCCTGTCCTGGTGTAGTGGTTGTTGTTGTTGCTGTTGCACTACTCCTCTGGCTGGCAGGCTGCTACTGACTGCCTCTGTAGGAGCCCTTCGATTGACCTCTGCCTCTAGGGCGCCTGTTCCTGCCTCTCTGGGCTCTGTCCGAGTCAGGAGAGGACCAATTCTTAGTAGGCCAGTTTCTGCTGAATCTCGGTGGTTGAACTTGCAGGAAATCTTTAACTGCTTGCACAGATTTTGCCTTTTCTTCAACCTTTTTTAAGATCTCCTGAGCAGAGGAGCCAAATAAATTTTGTTTCTCCATTGGAGCATCCAGGAGTTTAGCTTTGACATGGTCTGGCAAAGATTGCTCCTTCAGCCAGGCATGCCTACGAATAACTGCCCCAGTCATAGCTGATCTAAATGAAGCCTCCAGTGCATCATAGCCACATTTTAAGAAATGATTACTACGGTCTAGGGTTTCAGGAGAAGAAAGCTTCTTATTCAGTTCATCTAACAAATACTCTTGGTACTGTATCGTATGAAACTGACAGTTTAATGCCCTGACAGAAAGAGTTGCAGAAGTATACACCTTCTTTCCCCATCTCTCTAAAGCTCCACACTCTTTTTTTCAGAGGGTAGAGGATTCTTGGCAGTAGCGGCCGCAACCCCTTTAGGGCCCTGAGAAATAGTTTCTGGGTCTGCAGAATGGGCTTTATACAGATGGAAATGAGAATCCGGGACCCTGTAGTATCTGTCAGGTTTGGCAGGGGCCGGAGGAAGAGTATCAGGGGCTGTACTGACATCATTGTACACATCATCAATTACATTCAGAAAGTACAGTTGTGTACACCTACCATAAATGTAGATGTTAGAGTGTCTTCACTGTTGCAGTCATAACTGTAGGGTGCTCCTGCCGGCAGGCAGCCCGAGGTCGGCCAGAATCCCAAAGTCTGGGTCCGGCGTCGGCTGTATAAGCTAGTATCCTGACGTCAGTACGCCTTGGTACATAGCCCTCAGCCGACGCCATCTTCTCCAGCCTTTCTTGCCCTAGATGTCAGAATACCCCAATAAATCAAAAATGAATCCAACAAGGAAACACAAATACACCACAAAAGAGAGAAGAAGGGGATAGGAGGGAAACCCGACTGCAACAGTGAAGACACTCGAACATCTACATTTATGGTAGGTGTACACAACTGTACTATGTTCTTCGTGTTTCACTGTTGCAGTCATAACTGTAGGGTGGAATCCCAAAGCAGTGTAGAGAGGGAGGAGGCTTTAGATAGAAGAAGGGGAGGCAAGAATACCCTGCAAGACAGCAGAGGCAAAGCCTGCCCTAGACTTAGAAAACAAAGGGAGATTGTAGTGCTTGGAAAAAGTATGCACTGAACTCCAAGTGGCAGCTTCCAAGATATCCTTGGTAGGTACTCCTCTGAGAAAAGCTGCAGAAGTAGCAGCTGCTCTAGTAGAATGACTTCTAATGGTTCCAGGAAACTGTTTACCATGATGAGTGTAACAAAATCTGATCCCATAAGCAATCCATTTGGAAATGGTTTGTTTAGAAATAGGTTTTCCAAGTGAACTGGAGGCAAAGGAAACAAACAGTTGGTTAGACTTTCTGAAATCCTTAGTCTTGTCCAAGTAAAATCTCAACTGTCTGTGCACATCCAATGAATGCAAAATCCTTTCCCCTTTATTTTGAGGATTTGGAAAGAAAGCAGGAAGGTGAATTGTCTGATTCAAGGCCACTTTCGAAATCACCTTAGGCATGAAAGTAGGATTGGTCCTCAAGGATACTCTGTCCTGATGGAAAATAAGGTAAGGTTCCACAGCCATAAGAGCTTGCAACTCTGAGACCCTTCTGGCGGAGGTCAAAGCTAACAAAAGAACAGTCTTCCAAGATAGAAACTTAATATCTGAAGATGCAGCAGGCTCAAAAGGAGGCAAAGTAAGTTTTTCTAAAACATAATTAAGATCCCAGGCAGGGACCGGAGGGGTCCTTGGAGGCCGCAAATTCTTAGCCCCTCAAGAACTGCTTCACCAAAGGATGTGAAAAACAGGAGGATCAGAACTGAAATGCAGAGATAGCAGAAGCATGAATCTTAATGGAAGAAAATGAAAGTCCCTTAGATAAAAGCTCCGAAAGGTAAAGCAAAATAGAAGAGAGATCAGGAACCTGAGGATCAGAACCTCGGTCCTGCATCCAAATAGAAAACCTCTTCCATTTAGAGGCATAAGATTTCCTAGTGCTAGGCCGTCTAGCTTCCAAAAGAACATCCAAAACTTGTTTGGGAAGACTAGAGGCAATCAAATTCCTTTGAAGAGCCAAGCTGCCAAGCAAAGGGTCTTGAGGTTGGAATGTAGTAACTGACCCTGATGCTGGGACAGGAGCGAAGGGTTCAGTGGAAGAATCCAAGGAGGCCCCGAGAACAGGAGCTTTAGAGTCGGATACCAAAACTGTCGAGGCCAATTTGGAGCAATCAAGATGAGGAACTTGGGCTTGTCCTGCTTTATCTTCAGTAGTACCCGAGGCAGTAGAGGAAGAGGAGGGAAGGCATATGCAGACAGACTTCTCCAACTGAAAGACAGGGCATCCACTCTCCATGCTGTTTTGTGGAAGGACCTGGTGCAAAAGCGAGGCAGCTGATGATTGAGATGGGATGCAAACAGATCTATCTGGGGACATCCCCAAACTGCAGTAATCCTTTTGAACAAGTTGGTGTCTAGCATCCATTCGTGAGGATCTGAAATGTTTCTGCTCAGGCTGTCTGCTAAAAGATTTTGTTTTCCTGGAATGAATTGAGCCTGGAGATGCAGATTCAAATTTAGAGCTGTGTCCCATAAACTCATAGCCAGTCTGCAAAGGGGGTAAGAATGAGATCCCCCCTGCTTGTTGATGTACCACATGACTGTGGTGTTGTCTGTGCGAATTAGCAGAGGCCCTGGTTGTAAAAGGTGCTTGAAGGCCAAAAGGGCATTTTGAACTGCCAACATCTCCTTCAGATTGATGTGCCAGTGAAGATGGTCCTTTGTCCAGGTTCCTTGCTGGCAATTGTCTAGAAAATGTGCTCCCCAAGCATAATCTGAGGCGTCCGTGGTTAGGATTTGAGTAGGTTGAGGGAGACGGAAAGGTTTTCCTTCGTTCAAAATGCATGCCCTGAACCACCAGAGGAACTCCTTCTGGAGGCAGGGGATCAGAGGAATCAGAATATCCAGATCGTGATAATGCTGTGACCATACACTTTTCAGATACCATTGAAGCTTTCTCATGTGAAGCCTTGCGTTTGGAATCAACAGAATGCAGGAAGCCATGTAGCCCAGAGCCTGCAGGAATTTCCTTGCAGTGAGCTGAGATAGAGTTGCCAAGGTGTTGAAAGTAGAAGCCAGCTGAGTTTGTTTTTCTGGAGTGAGGTAGGCCCTTTGTAAGGTTGTGTTTAAGAGGGCTCCCAAAAACACCATTTGTTGAGAAGGGATCAAATGTGACTTTTTTATGTTCACTGAGAATCCCAGTAAGAGGAGAAGACGTTGAACGAAGTCTAGGTGTTGAAGCAGAAGATCTTTGCTGTCTGCCTGAATAAGGCAGTCGTCCAAATAGGGGTAAATCTGAATCCCCTGAAGTCTGCAGTAAGCCACTACTGGTGCCAGGCACTTGGTGAAGACTCTGGGCGCAGTAGATAAACCAAAGGGCAGAACAGAGAATTGAAAGTGCCTCGAACCTGCCTTGAACCTGAGGAATTTCCTGCGTTCTTGTCTGATAGGGATATGCAAATAGGCTTCCTTTAAGTCCAATGTCACCATCCAGGCGTCCTGAGAGAGCATTGGAAGTAACTGTTGCAGAGTGAGCATCTTGAACTTTGGAATTTCCAAAAAGGTGTTTAACACAGAAAGGTCCAGAATAGGTATCCAAGAGTTTTGTTTTCTGGGAACCAGAAACAGCCTTGAATAAAATCCTTTTCCCATTTCCAAGAGTGGAACAGGCTCTATGGCTCTCATGGCCAGAAGAGCATCCACTTGAGTTAAGGCCTCTGACCATTGAAGTTTTGGCAGATCTGGCCAACCGTGAGTCCTTGGCAAAATGTGAAAGTGGAACTTGTAACCTTTTAAAATCACATCCAATACCCATTTGTCCTGGGTAATATGAGTCCAATTCCTGTAAAAAAGAGACAGTTTTCCTCCGAGAGGGGCAGCCAGGTAAAGAGGTCCTGAAGTCCAACCGAGAGTGTCATTGAGTTTGTTTTCTTTGAGATTGGGATCTGTCTTCTCCCCTTCTAGGTGAAGAAGCAGTCCATTGTCTAGATCTGTACGAGGTCTGGCCTTGACCACGACCTCTGGAGCGTCTATATCTTCCCCTTTGAGGCCTGTCAGACGTGGGAAAGGACCAATTTTTAGAGGGCCAATTCCTGGAAAATCTAGGAGGCTGAACCTGCAAGAAATCTTTTACAGTCTGCATGGACTCTGCCTTTTCTTCCATCTTTTTAATAACTTCCTCAGCCTTAGAACCAAAAAGAACATCATGTTGAACAGGGGCATCTAATAACTTAGCCTTAACCTGTTCAGGCAAACTTTGTTCACGAAGCCAGGCATGTCTCCTAATCACAGTACCAGAGGCAGCAGCCCTGCAGGAAGCATCCAAGGCATCAAAACCACAATGTAAGCTATGCTTGTTAACCTGTTCAGTAGCATGTAAAACATCCTGAAGTTCCTTATCCTCTGCACAAGCAGGTACGGAAGCAAGCTTTTGCTTTAAAACAGACAAAAGAAATTGCTGGTATTTAAACATATGAAACTGGCAATTTAATGCCCTTACAGAAAGGGTAGCAGAAGTATATACCTTTTTGCCCCATCTGTCTAAAGCACGAGAATCCTTCTCAGAGGGAATAGGATTTTTAGAAGTAGCAACCTTAGCAGCCTTAGAACCCTGAGAAATAGTTTCAGGGTCTGCAGAAGGATTTTTAAATAAAAATAAATGAGAGTCAGGAACCCTATAAAATCTATCAGGCTTAGAAGGAGCAGGAGGGCATGGAATCAGGATTCAAATTAGCCTCAGAAAAAGCATCATCCACAATGTCCAAAACAGGAGGGATAGCTAAAGGCCTATGCTGAGGAAGAAGAAGAAATTCTCTAAGCCTCTTTTTGGAAGCAGAATATTCCTGTCCTTCCCAATGAAAATGTTCCCTCATCTCATGCAAGGTTTCCCCAAAAGAAAAATCCTCAGGCGGAGAGGCCGAGGGCAAAGATTCCTCAGCATCCGAATCCTCATAATGGGGGGAAGGAATAGTCCTGATCAGAGGAAGAAACAGAAGAGACAGAGGCCTGGTCAGAAGAATCCAGAGTAACATCCTGTCGAGGCCTTTTCTCAGGAGGGGGGTGAGAACCCCTAATCATTGTAAGCAAGTCCTCAGCCATCCTCAATAATTGTTTTTGTGTCTTGGGAGTGGATTCAGAAGCAGCTTGAGCTGAAACTTTAGACTTAGAAGGAGTCTTTGTCTTTGCCTTTGCCTTTGAAATAGTAATGTGAGTAGGCCTGAAAACTCTCTCAGAAGCCGGTACCTGCACAGCGGTTCCGGACCCATCTGAAGGAGCGACGTCCGAAGGTCCTGCAGCAGTTAAAATAGTGGGCCTTGATGGCTCCCCATGGGAGTCCGTATTGGCCATCGGTTCAGAAGCGGCGGACGACAGGGGCTGCAAAAGCGCCTCACTGACGACAGCCGAACCGGATGCTGGCTCCAGCTGCAACGAGTCCTGTTTGGACCTCGGAGGCCTGTCTTTATCTTTGCGCTTCTTTTGAACTCCGGTAGTATCCGACGACATTCTGTAATTGAAGCGTCTGCCAAAATAATTTAAAGCCCAGTCGTACCTGCGTTTGATAGTACGAGAGTTGAACCTGGCACAGAACCGACAACAAGAAATGTCGTGGTCAGGGCCTAAGCAAGGTAGACAGTAAGAGTGGAAATCTTTATGAGGTATTTGTTTCCCACACGCTATACAATTATTAACTTTTTCTGACATCGGAGGAACAAGAAAAGATTCCCAACGGGGTACTTAGCTTTGAGAAGAGAAGTAACAACTTCGGACCGACAACAACCAAGAATGCTGTTCGAAAATCGCCAACCAACGTTTTGCAAGCTGCTTTCCACCGCACGGCAAGAAAGACTGGAGAAGATGGCGTCGGCTGAGGGCTATGTACCAAGGCGTACTGACGTCAGGATACTAGCTTATACAGCCGACGCCGGACCCAGACTTTGGGATTCTGGCCGACCTCGGGCTGCCTGCCGGCAGGAGCACCCTACAGTTATGAATGCAACAGTGAAACACGAAGAACATCAGGAGGTATAGCTAAGGGCCTATGCTGAGGCAAATGCAAAAAGTCCTTAATCTTTTTCTAGAATCAGAGAAATCCTGACCTTGCCATTGAAAATGCTCTCTCATGGAGTGTAGAGTCTCACCAAAGGAAAACTCTTCAGGAGGGGAGGCCGAAGGGATAGATTCCTCAGCATCTGAATCCTCATAAGGCGAGTAAGCCCCTTCCTGGTGGTCTGACAGCTCAGATCCATCCGTGGAATCATCTGAGGAGTGTGGGTCAGAGGGGTCAGTCCTGGGCCTGTTGTCTGGAGGAGGTTGAGAGGCCCTGTCTGGGTGAGGTTGTGCACCCCTAATTAAGGAAATAAGGTCCTCAGCAAGGCTGAGGATCTGTGAACTAGAGGAAGGCCTCTGGGAGGTAGATTTGGCAGGCAAAGCTTTAGAAAGTTTGGCAGCTTTAGCCCTTGAAAAGGCCTTAATGGACATGGAAGCAGGGGGCCTAGCTGCCCCACGTGCAGGAGTAGAAATGTCCAATGGAATGGTGTCGGACATTTCCTGAACACTGGTTTCGGTAGGAAGTTCTGAAGCCGACTCAGCCGGGGCCTCCCAGGCCTCGGTGGTCGGAAGTATGGTTTCGGTAGAAGGAATCTCCGAGGACTCGGTTTCGGCCGAAACCGAGGCACTCGCGGTAGGCCTAGCCGTGGTTTCAGCCGAAACCGCGGGCCGCTTGTGTCTGTCTTTTTCCTTGCGTTTTTTGGCCATATGCGAAGTCGGAGTCTCCAACGGCATTTTATAAGCAAAAGCAGCTCCAAAAAATTCCTCTGCAAACTCCGACTGACGTCTAAGAGCTCGTTGGTTAAGGAAGCACAGGCTAAACAGGCCGATACGTCGTGGTCTGGGCCTAAGCAAGGAAGGCAGTAGGAATGGAAATCCTTATGAGGTATTTGTTTCCCACAAGTTAAACAATTATTTACTTTGTCTGACATCGGCTGAGGCAAGAAAGAGTCCCCAACAGGGTACTTGAATTTTTCGAAGTCTTCGGTAGATGAATTCACTGGATCTGACCGACGGCACTTGCGAACAGCTTCTGCTTCAGGCACCGCACGGCAAGAAAGATTGGGGAAAATGGCGTTGGCTGATGCTTTTATACCCCAGACGCTCTGACGTCGGGGATAGTGCGACATCAGCCGAGGCCAGACCCAGACTTTGGAATCCGGCCAACCGAAGGGCTGCCCGAGGCAGGACAACCCATATGTTATGACTGCAGATGCATCCTTGAAGGACATCAGTGCAACTGGCAGACACCCTTATCCACTCTCCTATATCATACCATTTTGTGTTGTCTAGTATTATTACTGAAACTGTGCATCTTGCAGCCACCCTTAACCATTCTCCTATATCATACCATTTTGTCTTTTCTAGTATTATTACTGAAACAGTGCATCTGGCAGCCACCCCAAACCACTCTCCTATATCGTACCATTTTTTGATTTCTAGTATTACTGAAACAGTGCATCTGGCAGCCACCCTTAACAACTCTCCTAGATCATACCATTTTGTGTTTTCTAGTATTATTACTGAAACAGTGCATCTGGCAGCCACCCTTAACCACTCTTCAATATCATACCATTTTGTGTTATCTAGTATTACTACTGAAACAGTGCATCTGGCAGCCACCCTTAACCACACTCTTATATCATACCATTTTGTGTTCTCTAGTATTATTACTGAAACAGTGCATCTGGCAGCCACCCTTAACCACTCTTCTATATCATGCCAACTTCTGTTGAATAGTACTATTACTGAAACAGTGCATCTGGCAGCCACTTAACCACTCTACTATATCATACCATTTTGCGTTCTCTAGTACTATAACTGAAACAGTGCATCTGGCAGCCACCCACAATAACTCTTCTATATCATACCATTTTGCGTTGTCTTGTATTATTACTGAAACAGAGCATCTGGCAGCCAACTTAACCACTCTCCTATATCATACCATTTTGTGTTCCCTAGTATTACTGTAACAGTGCATCTAGCAGCCACCATTAACCACTCTCCTATATCACACCATTTTGTGTTCTCTAGTATTATTACTGAAACAGTGCATCTGGCAGCCACCCTTAACCACTCTCCTATATCATACCATTTTGAGTTATCCAGAATTATTACTGAAGCAGTGCATCTGGCAGCCACTTAACCACTCTTCTATATCATACCATTTTGTCTACTCTAGTATTATTACTGAAACAGTGCATCTGACAGCCACCCTTAACCACTCTCCTGTATCATACCATTTTGTGTTCTCTAGTATTATTACTGAAACAGTGCATCTGGCAGCCACCCTTAACTACTCTCCTATATCACACCATTTTGTGTTCTCTAGTATTATTACTGAAACAGTGCAACTGGCAGCAACCCTTAACCACTCTCCTATATCATACCATTATGTGTCTTCTAGTATTATTACTGAAACAGTGCATCTGGCAGCCACCCTTAACCACTCTCATATATCATACCATTTTGTGTTCTCTAGTATTATTATTGAAACAGTGCATCTGGCAGCCACCCTTAACCACTCTCATATATCATACCATTTTGAGTTGTCTAGTATTATTACTGAAACAGTGCATCTTGCAACCACCCTTAACCACTCTCCTATATCATACCATTTTGTGTTGTCTAGTATTATTACTGAAACAGTGCAACTGGCAGCCACCCTTAACCACTATTCTATATCATAACATTATGCATTGTCTAGTATTATTACTGAAACAGTGCATCTGGCAGCCACCCTTAACCACTCTCCTATATGATACCATTTTGTGTTGTCTAGTATTACTGAAAAAGTGCATCTGTCAGCCACTCTTAACCACTCTCCTATATCATACCATTTTGTGTTCTCTAGTATTATTACTGAAACAGTGCATCTGGCAGCCACCCTTAATCACTCTCCTATATCATACCATTTTGTGTTGTCTAGTATTATTACTGAAACAGTGCATTTGGCAGCCACCTTAACCACTCTCCTATAACATACCATTTTGTGTTTTCTAGTATTATTAATGAAACAGTGCATCCGGCAGCCAACCTTAACCACTCTCCTATATCATACCGTTTTGTGTTCTCTAGTATATTACTGAAACAGTGCATCTGGCAGCCACCCTTAACTACTCTTGTACATCACACCATTTTGTGTTCTCTAGCATTATTACTGAAACAGTACATCTGGCAGCCACCCTTAACCACTCTCCTATATCATACCATTTTGTGTTCTCTAGTATTATTACTGAAACAGTGCATCTGGCAGCCACCCTTAACCACTCTTTTATATCATACCATTTTGAGTCGTCTAGTATTACTACTGAAACAGTGCATCTGGCAGCCACTTAACCAATCTCCTATATCATACCATTTCGAGTTCTCTAGTATTATTACTGAAACAGTGCATCTGGCAGCCACCTTTAACCACTCTCATATATCATACCATTTTGTGTTCTCTAGTATTATTACCGAAACAGTGCATCTGGCAGCCACCCTTAACCACTCTCCTATATCATACCATTTTGTGTTCTCTAGTATTATTGAACCAGTGCATCTGGCAGCCACTTAACCACTCTCCTATATCATACCATTTTGTGTTCTCTAGTATTCTTACGGAAACAGTGTATCTGGAAGCCACCCTTAACCACTCTCCTATATCATACCATTTTGTGTTGTCTAGTATTATTACTGAAACAGTGCATCTGGCAGCCACTCTTAACCACTCTCCTATATCATACCATTTTGTGTTGTCTAGTATCATTACTGAAAGAGTGCCTCTGGCAGCTACCCGTAATCACTCTGCTATACCATACCATTTTGTGTTGCCTAGTATTATTACTGAAACAGTGCATCTGGCAGCCACTTAACCACTCTCCTATATCATACCATTTTCTGATCTTTAGTACTGTTAACGAAACAGTACATCTGGCAGCCATCCTCAACCACTCTCCTATATCATACCATTTTGTGTTCTCTAGTTCTATTACTGAAACAGTGCATCTGGCAGCCACCCTTAAACACTCTCCTATATCATACCATTTTGAGTTGTCTAGTATTATTACTGAAATAATGCATCTGGCAGCCACCATTAACCACTCTCCTATATCATACCATTTTGTATGCATCTGGCAGCCACCCATAGCGACTCTCCTATATCATACTGTTTTGTGTTCTCTAGTATTATTACTGAAACAGTGGATCTGGCAGCCACCCTTAACCACGCTCCTGTATCATACTATTTTGTGTTTTCTGGCATTATTACTGAAACAGTGCATCTGGCAGCCACCTTTAACCACTCTCCTATGTCATACCAGTTTGTGTTCTCTAGTATTATTACTGAAACAGTGCATCTGGCAGCCACCATTAACCACTCTCCTATATCATACCATTTTGTGTTCTCTAATATTATTTCTGAAACAGTGCATCTGGCAGCCACCTTTAACGACTCTCCTGTATGATACCATTTTGTGTTCTCTAGTATTATTACTGAAACAGTGCATCTGCCACCCACTTAACCACTCTCCTAGATCATACCATCTTGTGTTGTCTAGTATTACTGAAACAGTGCATCTGGCAGCCACCCTTAACCACTCTCATATATCATACCATTTTGTGTTCTCTAGTATTATTACTGAAACAGTGCATCTGGCAGCCCCCCTTAACCATTCTCCTATATGATACCATTTTGTGTTCTCTAGTATTATTACGGAAACAGTGCATCTGGCAGCCACCCTTAACCACTCCCTTATATCATACCATTTTGTGTTCTCTAGTATGATTACTGAAGCAGTGCATCTGGCAGCCACCCTTATCCACTCTCCCATATCATACCATTTTGTGTTGTCTAGTATTATTACTGAAACAGTGCATCTGGCAGCCACCCTTAACCACTCTCCTATATCATACCATTTTGTGTTGTCTAGTATTATTACTGAAACAGTGCATCTGGCAGCCACTTAACCACTCTCCTATATCATACCATTTTGTGTTCTCTAGAATTATTACTGTAACAGTGCATCTGGGAGCAACCATTAACCACTCTCCTATATCACACCATTTTGTGTTCTCTAGTATTATTACTGAAACAGTGCATCTGGCAGCCACACTTACCCACTCTCCTATATCGCACCATTTTGTGTTTTCTAGTATTACTGAACCAGTGCATCTGGCAGCCAATTAACCACTCTCCTATATCATACCATTCTGTGGTGTCTAGTATTATTACTGAAACAGTGCATCTGGCAGGCACCCTTAACCACTCTCCTATATCATACCATTTTGTGTTCTTTAGTATTATTACTGAAACAATGCATCTGGCAACCACCCTTAACCACCCTTCTATATCACACCATTTTGTGCTTTCTAGTATTATTAATGAAACAGTGCATCTGGCAGCCATCCTTAACCACTCTCCTATATCATACCAATTTGTGGTT
This sequence comes from Protopterus annectens, assembly GCF_019279795.1. Classification (NCBI taxonomy): domain Eukaryota; kingdom Metazoa; phylum Chordata; order Ceratodontiformes; family Protopteridae; genus Protopterus; species Protopterus annectens. The sequence continues at coordinate 24,020,923 of NC_056743.1, forward strand.
TCTAGTATTATTATTGAAACAATGCATCTGGAACCACCCTTAACCACTCTCCTATATCATACCATTTTGTGTTCTCTTGTATTATTACTGAAACAGTGTATCTGGCAGCCACCATAAACCACTCTCTCCTTTATCATACCATTTTGTGTTCTCTATTATTATTACTGAAACAGTGCATCTGGCAGCCACCCTTAACCACTCTTATATCATACCATTTTGTGTAGTCTAGTATTACTGCTGAAACAGTGCATCTGGCAGCCACTTAACCAATCTCCTATATCATACCATTTCGAGTTCTCGAGTATTATTACTGAAACAGTGCATCTGGCAGCCACTTAACCACTCTCCTATATCATATCATTTTGTGTTCTCTGGTATTATTACTGAAACAGTGCATCTGGCAGCCACTTAACCACTCTTTTATATCATACCATTTTGTGTTCTCTAGTACTATTACTGAAACAGTGCATCTGGCAGCCACCCTTAACCACTCTCCTATATCATACCATTTTGTGTTCTCTAGTATTATTAAACCAGTGCATCTGGCAGCCACCCTTAACCACTCTCCTATATCATACCATTTTGTGTTGTCTAGTATTATTACTGAAACAGTGCATCTGGCAGCCACCCTTAACCACTCTCCCATATCATACCATTTTGTGTTCTCTAGTAGTATTGCTGAAACAGTGCATCTGGCAGCCACCCTTAACTAATTTCTTATATCACACCATTTTGTGTTCTCTAGTATTATTACTGAAACAGTGCATCTGGCAGCCACCCTTAACCACTCTGCTATATCATACTATTTTGTGTTGTCTAGTATTTTGTGTTGTCTAGTATTATTACTGAAACTGTGCATCTGGCAGCCACTTAACCACTCTCCTACATCATACCATTTTCTGATCTTTAGTACTGTTAACGAAACAGTACATCTGGCAGCCATCCTCAACCACTCTCCTATATCATACCATTTTGTGTTCTCTAGTTCTATTACTGAAACAGTGCATCTGGCAGCCACCCTTAAACACTCTCCTATATCATACCATTTTGAGTTGTCTAGTATTATTACTGAAATAATGCATCTGGCAGCCACCATTAACCACTCTCCTATAACATACCATTTTGTGTTCTCTAGTATTATTACTGAAATAGTACATCTGGCAGCCACCCTTAACCACTCTCCTATATTGTACCATATTCTGCTTAATAGTGTTACTGAAACAGTGCATCTGGCAGCCACCCTCAACAACTCTCCTATACCATACCATTTTGTGTTTTCAAGTATTATTACTGAAACAGTGCATCTGGCAGCCACCCTTAACCACTCTCCTATATCATACCATTTTGTGTTCTCTAGTATTATTACTGAAACAGTGCATCTGGCAGCCACCCTTAACCACTCTCCTATACCATACCATTTTGTGTTCTCTAGTATTATTACTGAAACAGTGCATCTGGCAGCCACCCTTAACCCCTCTCCTATACCATACCATTTTGTGATCTCTAGTACTATTAATGAAACAGTACATCTGGCAGGCACTTAACCACTATCCCATGTCATACCATTTTGTGTTCTCTAGTACTATTACTGAAACAGTGCATCTGGCAGCCACCCTTAACCACTCCTTTATATCATACCATTTTGCATTGTCCAGTATTATTACTGAAACAGTGCATATGACAGCCAACTAAACCACTCTCCTATATCATACCATTTTGTGTTCTCTACTATTAGTGAAACAGTGCATCTGGCAGCCACCCTTAACCACTCTCCTATATCATACCATTTTGTGTTCTCTAGTATTATTACCGAAACAGTGCATGTGGCAGCCACTTAACCACTCTCCTATATCTTACCATTTTATGTTCTCTAGTTTTATTACTGAAACAGTGCTTCTGGCAGCCACTTAACCACTCTCCTATATCACACCATTTTGTGTTGTCTAGTATTATTACTGAAACGGTGCATCTGGCAGCTGCCCTTAACTACTCTCCTATATCATACCATTTTGTGTTGTCTAGTATTATTACTGAAACAGTGCATATGGCAACCAGCCTTAACCACTCTCCTATATCATACCATTTTGTGATGTCTAGTAATATTAAAGAAACAGTACATCTGGCAGCCACCCTTAACCACTATACTATATCAAACCATTTTGTGTTCTCTAGTTTTATTATGGAAACAGTGCATCTGGAAGCCACCTTTAACCACTATCCTATATCATACCATTTTGTGTTCTCTAGCATTATTACTGAAACAGTGCATCTGGCAGCCACCCTTAACCACTCTCCTATATCATACCATCTTGTGTTGTCTAGTATTATTACTGAAACAGTGCATCTGGCAGCCACCCATAGCGACTCTCCTATATCATACTGTTTTGTGTTCTCTAGTATTATTACTGAAACAGTGCATCTGGCAGCCACCCTTAACCACGCTCCTGTATCATACTATTTTGTGTTTTCTGGCATTATTACTGAAACAGTGCATCTGGCAGCCACCTTTAACCACTCTCCTATGTCATACCAGTTTGTGTTCTCTAGTATTATTACTGAAACAGTGCATCTGGCAGCCACCATTAACCACTCTCCTATATCATACCATTTTGTGTTCTCTAATATTATTTCTGAAACAGTGCATCTGGCAGCCACCTTTAACGACTCTCCTGTATGATACCATTTTGTGTTCTCTAGTATTATTACTGAAACAGTGCATCTGCCACCCACTTAACCACTCTCCTAGATCATACCATCTTGTGTTGTCTAGTATTACTGAAACAGTGCATCTGGCAGCCACCCTTAACCACTCTCATATATCATACCATTTTGTGTTCTCTAGTATTATTACTGAAACAGTGCATCTGGCAGCCCCCCTTAACCATTCTCCTATATGATACCATTTTGTGTTCTCTAGTATTATTACGGAAACAGTGCATCTGGCAGCCACCCTTAACCACTCCCTTATATCATACCATTTTGTGTTCTCTAGTATGATTACTGAAGCAGTGCATCTGGCAGCCACCCTTATCCACTCTCCCATATCATACCATTTTGTGTTGTCTAGTATTATTACTGAAACAGTGCATCTGGCAGCCACCCTTAACCACTCTCCTATATCATACCATTTTGTGTTGTCTAGTATTATTACTGAAACAGTGCATCTGGCAGCCACTTAACCACTCTCCTATATCATACCATTTTGTGTTCTCTAGAATTATTACTGTAACAGTGCATCTGGGAGCAACCATTAACCACTCTCCTATATCACACCATTTTGTGTTCTCTAGTATTATTACTGAAACAGTGCATCTGGCAGCCACACTTACCCACTCTCCTATATCGTACCATTTTGTGTTTTCTAGTATTACTGAACCAGTGCATCTGGCAGCCAATTAACCACTCTCCTATATCATACCATTCTGTGGTGTCTAGTATTATTACTGAAACAGTGCATCTGGCAGGCACCCTTAACCACTCTCCTATATCATACCATTTTGTGTTCTTTAGTATTATTACTGAAACAATGCATCTGGCAACCACCCTTAACCACCCTTCTATATCACACCATTTTGTGCTTTCTAGTATTATTAATGAAACAGTGCATCTGGCAGCCATCCTTAACCACTCTCCTATATCATACCAATTTGTGGTTTCTAGTATTATTATTGAAACAATGCATCTGGAACCACCCTTAACCACTCTCCTATATCATACCATTTTGTGTTCTCTTGTATTATTACTGAAACAGTGTATCTGGCAGCCACCATAAACCACTCTCCTTTATCATACCATTTTGTGTTCTCTATTATTATTACTGAAACAGTGCATCTGGCAGCCACCCTTAACCACTCTTATATCATACCATTTTGTGTAGTCTAGTATTACTGCTGAAACAGTGCATCTGGCAGCCACTTAACCAATCTCCTATATCATACCATTTCGAGTTCTCGAGTATTATTACTGAAACAGTGCATCTGGCAGCCACTTAACCACTCTCCTATATCATATCATTTTGTGTTCTCTGGTATTATTACTGAAACAGTGCATCTGGCAGCCACTTAACCACTCTTTTATATCATATCATTTTGTGTTCTCTAGTACTATTACTGAAACAGTGCATCTGGCAGCCACCCTTAACCACTCGCCTATATCATACCATTATGTGTTCTCTAGTATTATTGAACCAGTGCATCTGGCAGCCACCCTTAACCACTCTCCTATATCATACCATTTTGTGTTGTCTAGTATTATTACTGAAACAGTGCATCTGGCAGCCACCCTTAACCACTCTCCCATATCATACCATTTTGTGTTCTCTAGTAGTATTGCTGAAACAGTGCATCTGGCAGCCACCCTTAACCACTCTGCTATATCATACTATTTTGTGTTGTCTAGTATTTTGTGTTGTCTAGTATTATTACTGAAACTGTGCATCTGGTAGCCACGCCTAACCACTCTCCTATATCATATCATTTGTGTTGTCTTGTATTATTACTGAAAAAGTGCATTGGGCAGGCACTTACCCACTCTCCTATATCATACCATTTTGTGTTATCTAGTACTATTACTGAAATAGTGCATCTGGCAGCCACCCTTAACCACTCTCCTATATCATACAATTTTGTGTTCTCTAGTATTATTACTGAAACGTTGCATCTGGCAGCCACCCTTAACCACTCTCCTATATCATACCATTTTGTGTTCTCTAGCATTACACCTGAAACAGTGCATCTGGCAGCCACCCTTAACCACTCTCCTATATCATACCATTTTGTGTTGTCTAGTATTATTACTGAAAAAGTGCATCTGGCATGCACTTAATAACTCTCCTATGTCATACCATTTTGTGTTCTCTAGTACTATTACTAAAACAGTGCATCTGGCAGCCACCCTTAACCACTCTTCTATATCATACCATTTTGAGTTGTCAAGTATTATTACTGAAATAGTGGATCTGGCAACCACTCTCCTATATCATACCATTTTGTGTTCTCTAGTATTATTACTGAAACAGTGCATCTGGCGGCCACCCTTAACCACTCTCCTATATCATACCATTTTGTGATCTCTAGTACTATTAGTGAAACAGTGCATCTGGCAGGCAACCTTAACCACTCTCCTATATCATACCATTTTGTGTTCTCTAGTATTATTGCTGAAACAGTGCACCTGGCAGCCACCCTTAACTACTCTCCTATATTATACCATTTTATGTTCTCTAGTATTATTACTGAAACAGTGCATCTGGCAGGAACTTAAACACTCTCCTATATCATAAAATTTTGTGTTCTCTAGTACTATTACTGAAACAGTGCAGCTTGCAGCCACCCTTAACCACTCTCCTATATCATACCATTTTGCATGGTCTAGTATTATTACTGAAACAGTGCACCCAACAGCCACCCTTAACCACTCTCCTATATCATATCATTTTGTGTTCTCTAGTATTATTACTGAAACAGTGTATCTCACAGCCACCCTTAACCACTCTCCTATATTATACCATTTTGTGTTCTCTAGTATTTTTAGTGAAACAGTGCATCTGGCAGCCACCCTTAACCACTCTCCTATATCATACCATTTTGTGTTCTCTAATATTCTTACTGAAACAGTGCATCTGGCAGCCATCCTTAATCACTCTCCTATATCATACCATTTTGTGATCTCTAGTTCTATTAATGAAACAGAGCATCTGGCAGACAACCTTAACCACTGTCCTATATCATACCATTTTGCGTTGTCTAGTACTATTACTGAAACAGTGCATCTGACAGCCACCCTTAACTACTCTCCTACATCATACCATGTTGTGATCTCTGGTATTATTACTGAAACAGTGCATCTGGCAGCCACCTTTAACCACTCTCCTATATCATATAATTTTGTGTTCTCTGGTATTATTACTGAAACAGTGCATCTGGCAGCCACATTTAACCACTCTCCTATATCAAACCATTTTGTGTTGTCTAGTATTATTCCTGAAACAGTGCATCTGGCAGCCACCCTCAACCACTCTCCTATATCATACCATTTTGTGTTGTCTAGTATTATTATTACTGAAACAGTGCATCTGGCAGCCACCCTTAACCACTCTCCTATATCATACCATTTTGTGTTCTCTAGTATTACTGAAACAGTGCATCTGACAGCCACCCTTAACCACTCTCTTATATAATACCATTTTGTGTTCTCTAGTATTATTACTGAAACAGTGCATCTGGCAGCCACCCTTTACTACTCTCCTATAATCACACCATTTTGTGTTCTCTAGTATTATTATTGAAACAGTGCATCTGGCAGCCACCCTTAACCACTCTCCTATATCACACCATTTTGTGTTGTCTATTATTATTACTGAAACAGAGCATCTGGCAGCCACCATTAACCACTCTCTTATATCATACCATTTTGTGTTGTCTAGTTTTATTACTGAAACAGTGCATCTGGCAGCCACCCTTAACCACTCTCCTATATCATACCATTTTATGTTCTCTAGTATTATTACTGAAACAGTGCTTCTGGCAGCCACTTAACCACTCTCCTATATCTCACCATTTTGTGCTGTCTAGTATTATTACTGAAACAATGCATCTGGCAGCCACCTTTGACTACTCTCCTATATCATATCATTTTCTGTTCTCTAGTATTATTACTGAAACAGTGCATCTGGCAGCCACCCTTATCCAGTCTCATATATCATACCATCTTGTGGTGTCTAGTATTATTACTGAAACAGTGCATCTGGCAGCCACCCTTAACCACTCACTTATATCAAAGCATTTTGTGATGTCTAGTATTATTACAGAAACAATGCATCTGGCAGGCACTTAACCACTCTCCTATGTCATACCATTTTGTGTTCTCTAGTACTATTACTGAAACAGTGCATCTGGCAGCCACTCTTAACCACTCTCCTATATCATATCATTTTGTGTTCTCTAGCATTATTTCTGAAACAGTGCATCTGGCAGCCACTCTTAACCACTCTCCTATATCATATCATTTTGTGTTCTCTAGCATTATTACTGAAACAGTGCATATGGCAGCCACCCTTAGCCACTCTCCTATATCATAACATTTTGTGTTTTCAAGTATTATTACAGAAACAGTGCATCTGGCAGCCACCCTTAACCAATCTCCTATATCACACCATTTTGTGTTGTCTATTATTATTACTGAAACAGAGCATCTGGCAGCCACCATTAACCACTCTCTTATATCATACCATTTTGTGTTGTCTAGTTTTATTACTGAAACAGTGCATCTGGCAGCCACCTTTAACTACTCTCCTATATCATATCATTTTCTGTTCTCTAGTATTATTACTGAAACAGTGCATCTGGCAGCCACCCTTAACCACTCTTTTATATCATACCATTTTGTGTTGTCTAGTATTATTACTGTAACAGTGCATGTAGCAGCCAGTTTACCAATCTCCTATATTATACAATTTTGTGTTCTCTAGTATTATTACTGAAACAGTGCATCTGGCAGCCACTTAACTAATCTCCTATATCATACCATTTTGTGTTCTCTAGTATTATTACTGAAACATTGCATCTGGCAGCCACTTAACCACTCTCCTATATCATACCATTTTGCGTTCTCTAGTATTTTTACTGAAACAGTGCATCTGGCAGCCATCCTTTATCACTCTCCTATATCATACCATTTTGTGATCTCTAGTTCTATTAATGAAACAGTGCATCTGACAGCCACCCTTAACTACTCTCCTATATCAAACCATTTTGTGTTGTCTAGTATTATTCCTGAAACAGTGCATCCGGCAGCCACCCTCAACCACTCTCTTATATCATACCATTTTGTGTTGTTTAGTATTATTATTAATGAAACAGTGCATCTGGCAGCCACCCTTAACCACTCTCCTATATCATACCATTTTGTGTTCTCTAGTATTACTGAAACAGTGCATCTGACAGCCACCCTTAACCACTCTCTTATATAATACCATTTTGTGTTCTCTAGTATTATTACTGAAACAGTGCGTCTGGCAGCCACCCTTAACCACTCTCCTATATCATACCATTTTGTGTTCTCTAGTACTATTACTGAAACAGTGCATCTGGCAGCCATCCTTAACCACTCTTTTATATCATACCATTTTGCATTGTCTAGTATTATTACTGAAACAGTGCATATGGCAGCCAATTAAACCACTCTCCTATATCATACCATTTTGTGTTCTCTAGTATTACTGAAACAGTGCATCTGGCAGCCACCCTTAACCACTCTCCTATATCATACCATTTTGTGTTCTCTAGTATTATTATTGAAACAGTGCATCTGGCAGCCACCCTTCACCACTCTCCTATATCACACCATTTTGTGTTGTCTAGTATTATTACTGAAAAAGTGCGTCTGGCAGCCACACTTAACCACTCTCCAATATCATACGATTTTGTGTTTAGTATTATTAGTGAAACAGTGCCTCCGGCAGCCACCCTTAACCAATCTCCTATGTCACACCATTTTGTGTTCTCTAGTATTATTACTGAAACAGTGCATCTGGCAGCCACCCTTAACCACTCTCCTACATCATACCATTTTGTGTTCTCTAGTATTATTACTGAAACAGTGCATCTGGCAGCCACTTAACCACTCTCCTATATCATACCATTTTATGTTCTCTAGTATTATTACTGAAACAGTGCTTCTGGCAGCAACTTAACCACTATCCTATATCACACCATTTTCTGTTCTCTAGTATTATTACTGAAACAGTGCATCTGGCAGCCACCCTTAACCACTCTCATATATCATACCATTTTGTGTTGTCTAGTATTATTACTGAAACAGTGCATATGGCAGCCACCCTTAACCACTCTACTATATCAAACCATTTTGTGTTCTCTAGTTTTATTAATGAAACAGTGGATCTTGGCAGCCACCCTTAACTACTCTCCTATATCTCACCATTTTGTGGTCTCTAGTATTATTACTGAAACAGTGCATCTGGAAGCCACCTTTAACCACTATCCTATATCATAACATTTTGTGTTCTCTAGTATTGTTACTGAAACAGTGCATCTGGCAGCCACAATAACCACTCTCCTATATCATACCATTTTGTGTTGTCTAGTATTATTACTGAAACAGTGCATCTGGCAGTCACCCTTAACCACTCTCCTATATCATACCATTTTGTGATCTCTAGTATTATTATTGAAACAGTGCATCTGGCAGCCACCCTTCACCATACTCCTATATCACACCATTTTGTGTTGTCTAGTATTATTACTGAAACAGTGCATCTGGCATCCACCCTTAACCACTCTACTATATCATACCATTTTGAGTTGTCTAGTATTATTACTGAAACAGTGCATCTAGCAGCCACACAACCACTCTCCTATATCATACGATTTTGTGTTATCTAGTATTATTACTGAAACAGTGCATCTGTCAGACACTCTTAACCACTCTCCTATATCATGCCATCTTGTGTTGCCTAGTATTACTGAAACAGTGCATCAGGCAGCCTCCCTTAACCACTCTTTTATATCATACCATTTTTTGTTGTCTAGTATTATTTCTGAAACAGTGCATCTGGCAGCCATTTAACCAATCTCCAGTATCATACCATTTTGAGTTCTCTAGAATTATTACTGAAACATTGCATCTGGCAGCCACTTAACCACTCTCCTATATCATATCATTTGGTATTCTCTAGTATTATTACTGAAACAGTTCATCTGGCAGCCACTTAACCACCGTACTATATCATTCCATTTTGGGTTCTCTAGTATTATTACTGAAACAGTGCATCTGGCAGCCACCCTTAACCACTCTCCTATATCATACCATTTTGTGATCTCAAGTACTATTAATGAAACAGTGCATCTGGCAGCCAACCTTAACCACTTTGCTATATCACACCATTTTGTGTTCTCTAGTATTATTACTGAAACAGTGCATCTGGCAGCCACCCTTAACCACTCTCCTATATCATACCATTTTGTGTTCTCTAGTATTATTACTGAAACAGTGCATCTGGCAGCCACCCATAACCACTCTCCTATATCATACCATTTTGTTTTCTTTAGTATTACAGAAACAGTGCATCTGGCAACCACCCTTAACCACTCTCCTATAACATACCATTTTGTGTTCTCTAGTATTATTACTGAAAAAGTGCATCTGGCAGCCACCGTTAACCACTCTCTTATATCATACCATTTTGTGATGTCTAGTATTATTACTGAAACAGTGCATCTGGCAGACACTTAACCACTCTCCTATATCATACCATTTTGTGTTCTCTAGTACTATTACTGAAACAGTGCATCTGGCAGCCACTCTTAACCACTCTCCTATATCATATAATTTTGTGTTCTCTAGCATTATTACTAAAACAGTGCATCTAGCAGCCACTTAACCAATCTCCTGTATCATATTTTGTGTTCTCTAGTATTATTACTGAAACAGTGCATCTGGCAGGCAATAAACCACTCTCCTATATAGTACAGTTTTGTACCTACCATAAATGTAGATGTTCGAAGATCCACATTGCTGCAGTCATAACCTGTGGGTAGTCCGCTGTCCTCGGTCGGCCCGAATACCAAAGTGTTAGGCTGGCGTCGGTCATGGTCGCTCAGATCTGACATCAGTACGCCGTGGTACTAAAGCGCATGACCGACGCCATATCCTCAGTCTTTCTTGCCCCAGATGTCAGAAGGCCTTAAAAAGAAAGGCCATAGCAAAAAATAGAAAAAAATACCCAATCACCAAAATAGCAACAATAGAAACACCACAAATCACACAGCCACCCCAAACTACAGAGGGGAAGGAGGGAGGTAATTAGACTGCAGCAATGTGGATCTTCGAACATCTACATTTATGGTAGGTACAAAACTGTACTATGTTCTTCATCTCACATTGCTGCAGTCATAACCTGTGGGTAGAATCCCAAAGCAAAGGTAAAGGGAGGTTGGTAAAATCAAATAGCATTAGGAGCTGCTAACATGCCCTGTAAAACTGCAGTGGCAAACCCAGCCCTAGATTTGGAATAAAGTGGAAGATGGTAATGTTTAGAAAAAGTGTGTACTGAACTCCAGGTAGCTGCCTCCAAAATATCCTTAGTAGCTACTCCCCTTAAAAAAGCAGTAGAAGTGGCAGTAGCCCTAGTGGAATGAGGTCTGATTCCAGCCGGAACCTCCTTACCATGATGAGAATAGCAGAAAGCAATGCAATGCCCAATCCACTTAGAAATAGTTTGTTTTGAAACAGGTTTTCCTTGAGACCCCAAGGCAAAAGAAATGAATAACTGTTGGGACTGCCTGAACCCTTTAGTTCTGCTCAAATAATAACGTAACTGCCTGTGAATGTCCAAAGAATGCAAAAGTTTCTCCCCCTTATTTTGGGGATCAGCATAAAATGTAGGCAGATGAATAGATTGGTTTAAAGCCACATTAGAAACAACTTTAGGCATAAAAGTAGGATTAGTACGTAGTGAGACCCTATCCTTATGAAATATCAGGAAGGGTTCAACTGCCATTAGAGCCTGTAATTCAGATACCCTTCTAGCAGACGTAATGGCCAACAAAAAAGCAGTCTTCCAAGACAAAACTTCAACTCTGAAGTAGCTGCAGGTTCAAAAGGAGGTAAAGTGAGCTTTTCCAACACAAAATTGAGATCCCAGGAAGGAGTAGGAGCTCTACGTGGGGGTCTTATGTTCTTTGCCCCTCTAAGAAATTGCTTGAACAAAGGGTGAGAGAATAATGGTGGGTCACAGTCATAGTGAGCAGAAATGGCTGCAGCATGAACCTTTACAGAGGAGAAAGACAAACCCTTGTCTAATAATTCTGTAAGATACTGAAGTGAAACACTCAAATTAGGCACTGAAACATCAAAGCTCTTTGTTTTGCTCCAAAGAAAAAATCTCCTCCATTTATCGGCATAAACTTTCCGTGTACTAGGCCGTCTGGCCTCCAAAATGACATTCAAAACTTGTTGAGGAAGCTGCGAACCCCCAGGGTCTAAAACAGGATACGCCAGGCTGTCAGATGCAGGGACTGAATCCTGACATTGCAGAAATGATTGTTTGCCTGGGACAAAAGGTGTGGAATTAATGGCAAAGGCCAAGGAGGCTCCCGTACTAAAGTCCTCAGCAGAGGGTACCAGTGCTGCCGTGGCCAATCTGGAGCTATCAGAATCATGCAAGGCTTGTCCTGCCTGACCTTTAGGAGCACCTTGGGAAGGAGAGGCAGAGGAGGAAAGGCATAAACGTGAAGGCTGTTCCAACTGAATGATAGAGCATCCACTTTCCAAGCTTTTGGGTGAAACAGCTTTGTGCAAAACTTTGGCAGTTGGTAATTCAGTGGAGAAGCGAACAGATCTATGTCTGGAGTCCCCCATGCCACCGTCAACTGTTGAAAGACATGAGGATCCAATTTCCACTCGTGGGGATCCACCATCTGTCTGCTCAAAACATCTGCTAAGGAGTTCTGTGCTCCTGGCAGAAACCTTGCCTGAAGGGTGAGGTGCAAACTGAGAGCAGTCTCCCACAAAATCATAGCTTGTCTGCAAAGAGGGTACGAATGGGTACCCCCCTGCTTGTTGATGTACCACATGACTGTTGTGTTGTCTGTTCGAATCAACACTTGTCCTGGGTGAAGTAAATCCTCGAAAGCCATCAATGCAAATTGGACTGCTAACATCTCCTTCATGTTGATATGCAAATATTGTAGTCTGGCAGGCCACGTGTCTTGAACCCATTTTCCATTGAAGTGTGCTCCCCAGGCCATGTCTGAGGCATCTGTCGTTAAGATCTGACTCGCCTCTGGTCGGGTCACAGAGAGTCCCTTGTTTAGGTGACATTCCTGAGCCCACCACAAAAATTCCCTTTGGATGCAAGGTATCATCTGAATGACAGTGTCCAAATCGTGGCAGTGTTGAGTCCATACGCTTTTGAAATACCATTGTAGCTTCCTCATATGCAGTTTGGCATTGGGAAGCACCAGAATACAAGATGCCATGAACCCCAAGGCTTGAAGGACTGTCCTTGCAGTCAGCCTGGACCGTAGAGACAATTGTTGGAAGTAAAGGGTAAGATTTCTTTGTTTGTCCGGGGTCAAAATGCCATCTGAGAAGCTGTATTCAGTCTCACACCCAGAAAGCACATGTCCTGAGAGGGTACTAGACTGGACTTTGTTTCGTTCACAGAATACCCTAGGCACCTTAACACTGCCATAACAAACTGTAGATGGTGAAGTAACTTGACTTTGTCTTGAGCCAGAATCAGGCAATCGTCTAAATAAGGATAGATTTGTATTCCCCTTAACCTTAAGAAGGCTATCACCGGTGCCAGGACCTTTGTGAACACCCTGGGCGCAGTAGATAAGCCAAAGGGCAATGCAGAGAACTGATAATGTAAAGTCCCAGCCCGAAAACGCAGGAACCTCCTGCAGCTGGGCCTGATAGGAATGTGAAGATAAGCCTCTTTGAGATCCAAAGTTAACATCCAGTGATCTTTGCCTAATAGAGGCAGAAGTTGTTGCAAAGTTAACATCTTGAATTTTGGAATGTCCAGGTATGTGTTGAGAATAGACAAATCCAGAATTGGCCTCCAAGTGTTTCCTTTCTTTGGTACAAGGAACAGGCGGAGAATAAAATCCTAGGTCTACTTCTGACGGAGGGACCCCCTGGATAGCCCCCATTTTGAGAAGTAAAGAAATCTGTTTGTGAGCCTCCACCTTTTGCTGAGAAGGAACGTCTGGCATGCCTTTGAAAGGAGGCAAGGTGTGAAAATAAAACTTGTAGCCTCGATCTATAATGTCCAACACCCACTTGTCCTGAGTGACTAAAAGCCAATTTTTCCTGAAATGTGCCAACTTTCCTCCCAGAGGAGCTGCCAGACAGGAGGGATCTGGCAGCTGGAGATACAGGTCATTGGGTCTGTTTACGAAAAGGCTGACCCCTGCCCTCACCTGAAGATTGTGCAGGGGAACTCCACGTCCTAGGCCGGAAAGAACCTTGAGCATGAGCTCTGCCCCTACCACGTCTAGATCTGCCCCTAGACTGTATATCAGAAGAAGGATAAGCCCATCCCTTAGTAGGCCAATTTCTGCTAAACTTAGGGGGCTGCACCTGTAAAAAGTCCTTAACTGTTTGCATAGACTTAGCTTTGTCTTCCATTTTCTTCAAAACTGACTCCACAGGAGAACCTAACAGAACTTCAGACTGAAGGGGAGCATCCAAAATACGAGCTTTAACATGCTCTGACAAATTCTGATCCTTAAGCCAGGCGAGCCTACGAATAACTGATCCAGTGGCAGCCACCCTGGAAGAGGCCTGAAGAGCATCAAAACCACACTGCAAAGAATGCTTACCCACCTGATCAGAGGCATGAACTAAATCCTGCAATTCCTTACACTCAATGCCCTCTGCCAAAGCATCTACTTTAGATTTCAACTGACTTAGGAGAAAGTTCTGGTACTTCAGCATATGAAACTGGCAATTCAAAGCCCTCATTGCTAGAGTGGAAGAGGTATACACTTTTTTACCCCACCTATCCAAAGCTCTAGAATCTTTATCCATAGGAACTGGATTCTTTACAACAGAAGCCCTGACACCCTTAGGTCCCTGGCTAATAGTTTCTGGGTCAGCTCTCGGGCTTTTATACAAATATTTATGAGCCTCAGGCACTCTGTAATACCTGTCAGAGGCAAAGAATCAGGATTAAGGGAAGCTTCAGAGAAAACATCCTGAACAACATCCAAAACAGGGGGTATAGCCAAGGGCCTATGCTGTGGTAAAAACAAAAATTCCCTAAGTCTCTTTCTAGAATCTGAGAAATCCTGACCTTCCCACTTAAAATGCTCTCTCATGGAATGCAGGGTTTCAGAAAAAGAAAAATCCTCTGGGGGGGAAGCAGAAGGACTAGATTCCTCTGCATCTGAATCAGAATAAGGAGGAAAATCCTGAATGTCTTCAGCCGAAGACTCCGAGTAATCTGAAGAATGCTCCAATCCTTACACCTCTGGCTCCACCCTAGGCCTCTTATCTGGAGGAGGCAAAGAACTCCTGATTAAGGTAATTAAATCTTCTGCCATTTTCAGCATATGCTTTCTAGGTACAGAACCTGCAGAACTAGGGCTGCTGACGCCAGAGGAAGACAAACCAGGCCTGACCTTGGAAGGTACCTTAGAGACAGAAGTAGAAGGCCTAACCACCTTATGCAAAGGAGGGACTACAGAAACCTGAGAGGCCCCCTCAGCCTGACCAGACTCCTGAGAGGCCACATCCTGCAAAACTAAAGGCTCCCCCTGAGACTCAGCTGAAACCTCGGCTGGATCCACAGATTCCACCGTAGTTTCTAAAGAACCGGCGTCCGGAACGGACGACTCATCCTGCTTGGACTTTAACGATTTTTCCTTGCGCTTCTTAGCGGTAGCGGGCGTCGGAGGATCCGACGGCATATTGTAATTACACCGCTTACCGAAGACAAGCCTAGCACAATCTAACCTGCGTTTAATGGTGCGCTTATTAAATCTAGCACAAAAGCGACACCCGACTATGTCGTGCTCAGGCCCCAAGCAAGGAATACAAAGAGAGTGGTAATCCCTATGAGGTATCTGTTTCCCACAAGAAATACAATTATTCACTTTTTCTGACATCCGGAATTAACTGAGGCAAGAAAAACAAAAATATTCCCCAATGGGGTACTTAGCCCAACTTGGTCTACGGTCTGAAACTCAGAATACGAAAATTTCAGGACGCCGAACGGCACTTGCAAAACGCTGCTTCTGCTTCGGACCATGCGGCAAGAAAGACTGAGGATATGGCGTCGGTCATGCGCTTTAGTACCACGGCGTACTGACGTCAGATCTGAGCGACCATGACCGACGCCAGCCTAACACTTTGGTATTCGGGCCGACCAAGGACAGCGGACTACCCACAGGTTATGACTGCAGCAATGTGAGATGAAGAACATCATATCATTTACTGTTCTCTAGCATTATTACTGAAACAGTGCATCTAGCAGCCACCCCTAACCATTCTCGTATATCATACCATTTTGTGTTCTCTAGTATTATTACTGAAACAGTGCATCTGGCAGCCACCCTTAACCACTCTCCTATATCATACCATTTTGTGTTGTCTAGTATTATTACTGAAACAGTACGTTTGGCAGCCACCCTTAACCACTCTCCTATATCATGCCATCTTGTGTTGCCTAGTATTATTACTGAAATAGTTTATCTGGCAGCCACCCTTAACCACTCTTTTATATCATACCATTTTATGTTGTCTAGTATTCTTACTGAAACTTTGCATCTAGCAGCCACTTAACCAATCTCCTATGTCATACCATTTTGTGTTCTCTAGTATTATTACTGAAACAGTGCATCTGGCAGCCACCCTTAACCACTCTCCTATATCACGCCATTTTGTGTTGTCTAGTATTATTACTAAAACAGTGCATCTGGCAGGCACTTAACCACTCTCTTATATCATACCATTTTGTGTTCTCTACTACTATTACTGAAACAGTGCATCTGGCAGCCACCCTTAACCACTCTCCTATATCATACCATTTTGTGTTCTCTAGTATTACTGAAACAGTGCATCTGGCAGCCACCCTTAACCACTCTCCTATATCATACCATTTTGTGTTCTCTGGTATTATTATTGAAACAGTGCATCTGGCAGCCACCCTTCACCACTCTCTGTGGTGTTTCGTCTGAGCAGCCATTAGGGGACAACGTTCTATGGTGACTGTCTTCATTTATCTTTATTTGGTTACGCTTTCCCCGATCTCTGTTTGTGTGCTGTGTTGCTTTTTAGTGATTTACTCTCCTATATCACACCATTTTGTGTTGTCAAGTATTATTACTGAAACAGTGCGTCTGGCAGCCACACTTAAGCACTCTCCTATATTATACGATTTTGTGTTTAGTATTATTAGTGAAACAGTGCCTCCGGCAGCCACCCTTAACCAATCTCCTATATCACACCATTTTGTGTCCTCTAGTATTATTACTGAAACAGTGCATCTGGCAGCCACCCTTAACTACTCTCCTATATCACACCATTTTGTGTTCTCTCGTATTACTGAAACAGTGCATCTGGCAGCCAACCTTAACCACTCTCCTATATCATACCATTTTGAGTTCTCTAGTATTATTACTACTGAAACAGTGCATCTGACAGCCACCCTTAACCACTCTCCTATATCACACCGTTTTGTGTTGTCTAGTATTATTACTGAAACAGTGCAACTGACAGCCACCCTTAACCACTCTCTTATATCATACCATTTTGTGTTGTCTAGTTTTATTACTGAAAAAGTGCATCTGGCAGCCACCCTTGAAGACTCCCCTATATCATACCATTTTATGTTCTCTAGTATTATTACTGAAACAGTGCATATGGCAGCCACCCTTAATCACTCTCCTATATCATACCATTTTGTGATCTCTAGTACTATTAATGAAACAGTACATCTGGCAGCCACTCTTAACCACTCTCCTATATCATACCATTTTGTGTTCTCTAGTACTAGTACGGAAACAGTGCAACTGGTAGCCACCCTTAACCACTCTCCTATATCATACCATTTTGTGTTCTCTAGCATTATAACTGAAACAGTGCATCTGGCAGCCAGCATTAACCACTCTCCTATATCATACCATTTTGTGTTCACTAGTATTATTACTAAAATAGTCCGTCTGGCAGCCACCCTTAACCACTCTCCTATATCGTACCATTTTCTGCTTAATAGGTGGTACTGAAAGAGTGCATCGGGCAGCCACCCTCAACCACTCTCCTATATCATACCATTTTGTGTTTTCAAGTATTATTACTGAAACAGTGCATCTGGCAGTCACCCTTAACTACTCTCTTATATCAAACCATTTTGTGATGTCTAGTATTATTACTGAAACAGTGCATCTGGCAGGCACTTAACCACTCTCCTATGTCATACCATTTTGTGTTCTCTAGTACTATTACTGAAACAGTGCATCTGGCAGCCACTCTTAACCACTCTCCTATAACATATCATTTTGTGTTCTCTAGCATTATTACAGAAACAGTGCATCTGGCAGCCACCCTTAACGATCTCCTATATCATACCATTTTGTGTTGTCTAGTATTATTACTGAAACAGTGCATCTGGCAGCCACCCTTAACCACTCTCCTATATCATGCCATCTTGTGTTGCCTAGTATTATTACTGAAGCAGTGCATCTGGCAGCCACCCTTAACCACTCTTTTATATCATACCATTTTGCATTGTCTAGTATTATTACTGAAACAGTGCATATGGCAGCCAATTAAACCACTCTCCTATATCATACCATTTTGTGTTCTCTAGTATTACTGAAACAGTGCCTCTGGCAGCCACCCTTAACCACTCTCCTACATCATACCATTTTGTGATCGCTAGTAATATTAATGAAACAGTACATCTGGCAGCCACCCTTAACTGCTCTCCTATATCTCACCATTTTGTGGTCTCTAGTATTATTACTGAAACAGTGCATCTGGAAGCCACCTTTAACAACTATCCTATATCATACCATTTTGTGTTCTCTAGTATTGTTACTGAAACAGTGCATCTGGCAGCCACAATAACCACTCTCCTATATCATACCATTTTGTGTTGTCTAGTACTATTACTGAAACACTGCATCTGGCAGCCACCCTTAACCACTCTAGTATATCATACCATTTTGTGTTCTCTAGTACTAGTATGAAAACAGTGCAACTGGCAGCCACCCTTAACCAATCTCCTATATCATACCATTTGTCTTCTCTAGTATAATTACTGAAACAGTGCATCTGGCAGCCACCCTTAACCACTATCATTTACCCTTCTCTTACCTCACTATCCTTAACCACTTTTTAACAAGGTGCCTCGCCTTTGTAACTGACCTATGTTTTTTTTTTATATGCTGCTGTTGTTTTTTTTTTTCCCAAGATGTGATGTATCTTTATATTGTACTTCGAACTCAACTATCTTCCTTTTTTTGCATTAACAATGTTCATATGTCTGTTATGTACCTGGAGCTTTTCTCCCCGGGCCTCCGCTGAAAATGGACATGTATCCAGTCGGACTCTCCCGGTTAACAAATGTAAAATAAAAATAAATAAAATAAATAAATAAAATTCTCCTATATCGTACCATTTTCTGCTTAATAGTATTACTGAAACAGTGCATCTGGCAGCCACCCTTAAAAACTCTCCTATATCATACCCTTTTGTGTTTTCAAGTATTATTACTGAAACAGTGCATCTGGCAGCCACCCTTAACCACTCTCCTATATCATACCATTTTGAGTTCTCTAGTACTACTACGGAAACAGTGCAAATGGCAGCCACCCTTACCCACTCTCCTATATCATACCATTTTGTGTTATCTAGTATTATTACTGAAACAGTGCATCTATCAGCCACTCTTAACCACTCTATATCATACCATTTTGTGTTCTGTAGCATTATAACTGAAACAGTGCATCTGGCAGCCACCCTTACCCACTCTCCTATATCATACCATTTTGTGTTCTCTAGTATTATTATGGAAATAGTGCGTCTGGCAGCCACCCTTAACCACTCTCCTATATCGTACCATTTTGTGTTGTCTAGTATTATTACTGAAAAAGTGCATGTGGCAGCCAATTAAACACTATTACTGAAAAAGTGCATGTGGCAGCCAATTAAACACTCTCCTACATCATGCCATTTTGTGTTCTCTAGTATTATTACTGAAACAGTGCATCTGGCCACCACCCTTAACCACTTTCCTATATCATACCATTTTGTGTTCTGTAGTATTATTACTGAAACTGTGCATCTGGCAGCCACCCTTAACCACTCTCCTATATCATAACATTTTGTGTTCTCTAGTATTATTACTGAAACAGTGCATCTGGCAGCCACCCTGAACCAATCTCCAATATCATACCATTTTGGTTTCTTTAGTATTACAGAAACAGTGCATCTGGCAGCCACCCTTAACCACTCTCCTATAACATACCATTTTGTGATCTCTAGTACTATTAATGAAACAGTGCATCTGGCAGCAACCCT
Source organism: Protopterus annectens (assembly GCF_019279795.1). Taxonomy (NCBI): domain Eukaryota; kingdom Metazoa; phylum Chordata; order Ceratodontiformes; family Protopteridae; genus Protopterus; species Protopterus annectens. The sequence goes on from NC_056743.1 coordinate 24,040,978, forward strand.
TAACCACTCTCTTATATCATACCATTTTGTGATGTCTAGTATTATTACTGAAACAGTGCAGACACTTAACCACTCTCCTATATCATACCATTTTGTGTTCTCTAGTTTTATTACTGAAAAAGTGCATCTGGCAGCCACCCTTAACCACTCTCTTATATCATACCATTTTGTGATGTCTAGTATTATTACTGAAACAGTGCATCTGGCAGCCACTCTTAACCACGCTTCTATATCACACCATTTTGTGTTCTCTAGTACTATTACTGAAACAGTGCAGGTAGCAGCCACCCTTAACCACTCTCCTATATCATACAATTTTGCGTTGTCTAGTATTATTACTGAAACAGTGCACCTGACAGCCACCCTTAAAAACTCTTTATCATACCATTTTGAGTTGTCTAGTATTATTACTGAAACAGTGCATCTTGCAGTCACCCTTATCCACTCTATATCATACCATTTTGTGTTGTCTAGTATTATTACTGAAACAGTGAATCTGGCAGCCACCCTTAACCACTCTCCTATATCATACCATTTTGTGTTTTCTAGTATTACTGAAACAGTGCATCTGGCAGCCACCCTTAACCACTCTCCTATATCATACCATTTTGTGTTCTCTAGTATTATTATTGAAACAGTGCATCTGGCAGCCACCCTTCACCGCACTCCTATATCACACCATTTTGTGTTGTCTAGTATTATTACTGAAACAGTGCATCTGGCATCCACCCTTAACCACTCTACTATATCATACCATTTTGAGTTGTCTAGTATTATTACTGAAACAGTGCATCTAGCAGTCACACAACCACTCTCCTATATCATACGATTTTGTGTTATCTAGTATTATTACTGAAACAGTGCATCTGTCAGACACTCTTAACCACTCTCCTATATCATGCCATCTTGTGTTGCCTAGTATTATTACTGAAACAGTGCATCAGGCAGCCACCCTTAACCACTCTTTTATATCATACCATTTTTTGTTGTCTAGTATTATTTCTGAAACAGTGCATCTGGCAGCCATTTAACCAATCTCCAGTATCATACCATTTTGAGTTCTCTAGAATTATTACTGAAACATTGCATCTGGCAGCCACTTAACCACTCTCCTACATCATATCATTTGGTATTCTCTAGTATTATTAGTGAAACAGTTCATCTGGCAGCCACTTAACCACCGTACTATATCATTCCATTTTGGGTTCTCTAGTATTATTACTGAAACAGTGCATCTGGCAGCCACCCTTAACCACTCTCCTATATCATACCATTTTGTGATCTCAAGTACTATTAATGAAACAATGCATCTGGCAGCCAACCTTAACCACTTTGCTATATCACACCATTTTCTGTTCTCTAGTATTATTACTGAAACAGTGCATCTGGCAGCCACCCTTAACCACTCTCCTAAATCATACCATTTTGTGTTCTCTAGTATTCTTACTGAAACAGTGCATATGGCAGCCACCCTTAACCACTCTCCTATATCATATGATTTTGAGTTGTCTAGTAGTATTACTGAAAAAGTGCATCTGGCAGGCACTTAACCACTCTCCTATATCATACCATTTTGTGTTCTCTAGTATTACTGAAACAGTGCACCTAGCAGCCACCCTTAACCACTCTCCTATATCATACCATTTTGTTTTCTCTAGTATTATTACTGAAACAGTGCATCTGGCAGCCACCCTTAACCACTCTCTTATATCACACCATTTTGTCTTGTCTAGTATTATTACTGAAACAGTGCATCTGGCAGCCACCCTTAACCACTCTCCTATATCATACCATTTTGAATTGTGCAGTATTATTACTGAAGCAGTGCATCTGGCAGCCACCCTTAACCACTCTCCTATATCATACCATTTTGTGTTCTCTAGTATTATTACTGAAACAATGCATCTGGCAGCCAACCTTAACCACTCTCCTATATCATACCATCTTGTGTTGTCTAGTATTACTGAAACAGTGCATCTGGCAGCCACTTAACTACTCTCCTATATCATACCATTTTGTGTTCTCTAGTATTATTACTGAAACAGTGCATCTGGCAGCCACCCTTAACCACTCCTATATCATACCATTTTGTGTTCTCTAGCATTATTACTGAAACAGTGCATCTCGCAGCCACCCTTAACCACTCTCCTATATCATACCATTTTGTGTTCTCTAGTATTATTACTGAAACAGTGCATCTGGCAGCCACCCTTAACCACTCTCCTATATCATACCATTTTGTGTTCTCTAGTATTATTACTGAAACAGTGCATCTGGCAGCCACCTTTAACCACTCTCCTTTTTCATATAATACAATTTTGTGTTGTCTAGTATTATTACTGAAACAGTGCATATGGCAGCCACCCTTAACCACTCTCCTATATCATACCATCTTGTGTTGTCTAGTATTATTAATGAAACAGTGCATCTGGCAGCCACCCATAGCCACTCTCCTATATCAGACCGTTTTGTGTTTTCTAGCATTATTAGTGAAACAGTGCATCTGGCAGCCACCCTTAACCACTCTCCTACATCATACTATTTTGTGTTCTCTAGTATTATTACTAAAACAGTGCACGTGCAGCCACCCTTAACCACTCTCCTATATCATAACATTTTGCGTTGTCTAGTATTATTACTGAACCAGTGCATCTGGCAGCCACCTTTAACCACTCTCCTATATCATACCATTTTGTGTTCTCTAGTATTATTACTGAAACAGTGCATCTGGCAGCCACCAATAACCACTCTCCTATATCATACCATTTTGTGTTCTCTAGTATTATTACTGAAACAGTGCATCTGGTGGCCAAACTTAACCACTTTCCTATATCATACCATTTTGTGTTGTATAGTACTATTACTGAAACAGTGCATCTGGCAGCCACCCTTAACCACTCTCCTATATCATACCATTTTGTGTTCTCTGGTATTATTACTGAAACAGTGCATCTTGCAGCCACCCTTAACCACTCCTATATCATACCATTTTGTGTTCTCTAGTATTATTGAAACAGTGCATCTAGCAGCTACCCTTAACCACTCTCCTATATCATACCATTTTGTGTTGTCTAGTATTATTACTGAAACAGTGCATCTGGCAGCCACCCTTAACCACTCTCCTATATCATACCATTTTGAATTGTGCAGTATTATTACTGAAGCAGAGCATCTGGCAACCAACCTTAACCACTCTCCTATATCATACCATTTTGTGTTGTCTAGTATTATTAGTGAAACAGTGCATCTGGCAGGCACCCTTAACCACTCTCCTATATCATGCCATCTTGTGTTGCCTAGTATTATTACTGAAACAGTGCATCTGCCAGCCACTTAACAACTTTCCTATATCATACCATCTTGTGTTGTCCAGTATTACTGAAACAGTGCATCTGGCGGCCACCCTTAACCACTCTCCTATATCATACCATTTTGTGTTCTCTAGTATTATTACGGAAACAGTGCATCTGGCAGCCACTTAACCACTCTCCTATATCATACCATTTTGTGTTCTCTAGTATTATTACTGAAACAGTGCATCTGGCAGCCACCCTTAACCACTCTCCTATATCATACCATTTTGTGTTCTCTAGTATTATTACTGAAACAGTGCATCTGGCAGCCAGCCTTAACCACTCTCCTATATCATACCATTTTGTGTTCTCTAGTATTATTACTGAAACAGTGCATCTGGCAGCCACCTTTAACCACTCTCCTATATCATAACATTTTGTGTTCTCTAGTATTATTACTGAAACAGTGCATCTGGCAGCCACCAATAACCACTCTCCTATATCATACCATTTTGTGTTCTCTAGTATTATTACTGAAACAGTGCATCTGGCAGCCACCATTAACCACTCTCCTATAGCATACCATTTTGTGTTCTCTAGTATTATTACTGAAACAGTGCATCTGCCAGCCACGTAACCACCCTCCTATATCATACCATCTTGTGCTGTCTAGTATTACTGAAACACTGCATCTGGTAGCCACCCTTAACCACTCTCCTGTATCATACAATTTTGTGTTCTCTAGCATTATTACTGAAACAGTGCATCTGGCAGCCACGATTAACCACTCTCCTATATCATACCATTTTGTGTTCTCTAGTATTATTACTGAAACAGTGCATCTGGCGGCCACACTTAACCACTATCCTATATCATACAATTTTGCATTGTCTAGTATCATTACTGAAACAGTGCATCTGGCAGCCACCGTTAACCACTCTCCTATAACATACCACTTTGAGTTGTCTAGTATTATTACTGAAACAGTGCATCTGGCAGCCACCCTTAACCGCTCTCCTATATCATATCATTTTGAGTTGTCTAGTATTATTACTGAAACAGTGCATCTGGCAGGCACTTTCCCACTCTCCTATATCATACCATTTTGTGTTCTCTAGTATTATTACTGAAACAGTGCATCTGGAAGTCACCTTTAACCACTATCCTATATCATACCATTTTGTGTTCTCTAGTATTGTTACTGAAGCAGCGCATCTGGCAGCCACCCTTAACCACTCTCCTATATCATGCCATTTTGAGTTGTCTAGTATTATTACTAAAACAGTGCATCTGGCAGCCAATTAAACACTCTCCTATATCATAACATTTTGTATTGTCTAGTATAATAACTGAAACAGTGCATCTGGCAGCCACACTTAACCACTCTCCTATATCATAGGATTTTGTGTTGTCTAGTATTATTAGCGAAACAGTGCCTCTGGCAGCCACCCTTAACCACTCTCCTATATCATGCCATCTTGTGTTGCCTAGTATTATTACTGAAACAGTGCATCTGGCAGCCACCCTTAACCACTCTTTTACATCATACCATTTTGTGTTGTCTAGTATTATTTCTGAAACAGTGCATCTGGCAGCCACTTAACCACTCTGCTATATCATACCATTTTGTGTTCTCTGGTATTATTACTGAAACAGTGCACCTGGCAGCCACCCTTAACCACTCTCCTATATCATACCATTTTGTGTTCTCGAGTATTACTGTAACAGTGCATCTGGCAGCCACCCTTAACCACTCTCCTATATTATACCAATTTGTGTTCTCTACTATTATTACTGAAACAGTGCATCTGGCAGCCACCTTTAATTACTTTGCTATATCACACCATTTTGTGTTCTCTAGTATTATTACTGAAACAGTGCATCTGGCAGCCACCCTTAACCACTCTCCTATATCATACCATTTTGTGTTTTCTAGTATTATTACTGAAACAGTGGATCTGGCAGCCACCCTTAACCACTCTCCTATATCATACCATTTTGTGTTCTCTAGTATTATTACTGAAACAGTGCATCTGGCAGCCAGCCTTAACCACTCTCCTATATCACACCATTTTGTGTTTAGTATTATTACTGAAACAGTGCACCTGGCAGCCACCCTTAACCACTCTCCTACATCACACGATTTTGAGTTGTCTAGTATTATTACTGAAAAAGTGCATCTGGCAGGCACTTAACCACTCTCCTATATCATACCATTTTGTGTTCTCTGGTATTACTGAAACAGTGCATCTAGCAGCCACCCTTAACCACTCTCCTATATCATACCATTTTGCGTTGTCTAGTATTATTACTGAACCAGTGCATCTGGCAGCCACCTTTAACCACTCTCCTATATCATACCATTTTGTGTTCTCTAGTATTATTACTGAAACAGTGCATCTGGCAGCCACCAATAACCACTCTCCTATATCATACCATGTTGTGTTCTCTAGTATTATTACTGAAACAGTGCATCTGGCAGCCACCATTAACCACTCTCCTATAGCATACCATTTTGTGTTCTCTAGTATTATTACTGAAACAGTGCATCTGCCAGCCACTTAACCACTCTCCTATATCATACCATCTTGTGCTGTCTAGTATTACTGAAACACTGCATCTGGTAGCCACCCTTAACCACTCTCCTGTATCATACAATTTTGTGTTCTCTAGTATTATTACTGAAACAGTGCATCTGGCAGCCAAACTTAACCACTTTCCTATATCATACCATTTTGTGTTGTATAGTACTATTACTGAAACAGTGCATCTGGCAGCCACCCTTAACCACTCTCCTATATCATACCATTTTGTGTTCTCTAGTATTATTACTGAAACAGTGCATCTGGCAGCCACCCTTAACCACTCTCCTATATCATACCATTTTGTGTTGTCTAGTATTATTACTGAAACAGGGCATCTAGCAGCCAATTAAACACTCTCCTATATCATAAAATTTTGTGTTGTCTAGTATTATTATTTAAACAGTGCATCTCGCAGCCACTTAACCACCCTCCTATATCATAACATTTTGTGTTCTCTAGTAGTATTACTGAACCAATGCATCTAGCAGCCAACCTTAACAACTCTCCTATATCATACCATTTTGTGTTCTCTAGTATTACTACTGAAACAGTGCATCTGGCAGCCAACCTTAACCACTCTCCTATATCATACCATTTGTGTTGTGTTGTATTACTACCGAAACAGTGCAACTGGCATGCACCTACCCACTCTCCTATATCATACCATTTTGTGTTCTCTAGTACTACTAATGAAACAGTGCATCTGGCAGCCACCCTTAACCACTCTCCTATATCATAATATTTTGTGTTCTCTAGTATTATTACTGAAACAGTGCATCTGGCAGCCACCCTTAACCACTCTCCTATATCATACCATTTTGTGATCTCTAGTACTATTAATGAAACAGTGCATCTAGCAGCCACCCTTAACCACTCTCCTATATCATACCATTTTGGGTTCTCTACTATTATTACTGAAACAGTGCATCTGGCAGCCACCCTATATCATACATTTTGTGTTGTCTAGTATAATTACTGAAACATTGCATCTGGCAGGCACTTACCCACTCTCCTATATCATACCATTTCGTGTTCTCTAGTATTATTACTGAAAGAGTGCATCTGGAAGTCACCTTTAACCACTATCCTATATCATACCATTTTGTGTTCTCTAGTATTGTTCCTGAAACAGCGCATCTGGCAGCCACCCTTAACCACTCTCCTATATCATACCATTTTGAGTTGTCTAGTATTATTACTAAAACAGTGCATCTGGCAGCCAATTAAACACTCTCCTATATCATAACATTTTCTATTGTCTAGTATAATAACTGAAACAGTGCATCTCGCAGCCACTCAACCACTCTCCTATATCATATAATTTTGTGTTCTCTGGCATTATTACTGAAACAGTGCATCTGGCAGCCACCCTTAACCACTCTCCTATATCATACCACTTTGTGTTCTCTAGTATTATTACTGAAACAGTGCATCTGGCAGCCACCCTTAACCACTCTCCTATATCATGCCATCTTGTGTTGCCTAGTATTATTACTAAAACAGTGCATCTGGCAGCCACCCTTAACCACTCTTTTACATCATACCATTTTGTGTTGTCTAGTATTATTTCTGAAACAGTGCATCTGGCAGCCACTTAACCACTCTGCTATATCATACCATTTTGTGTTCTCTAGTATTATTACTGAAACAGTGCACCTGGCAGCCACCCTTAACCACTCTCCTATATCACACCATTTTGTGTTCTCGAGTATTACTGAAACAGTGCATCTGGCAGCCACCCTTAACCACTCTCCTATATTATACCATTTTGTGTTCTCTAGTATTATTACTGAAACAGTGCATCTGGCAGCCACCCTTAACCACTCTCCTATATCATACCATTTTGTGTTCTCTAGTATTATTACTGAAACAGTGCATCTGGCAGCCAGCCTTAACCACTTTCCTATATCACACCATTTTGTGTTGTCTAGTATTATTAGTGAAACAGTGCATCTGGCAGGCACCCTTAACCACTTTCCTATATCATGCCATCTTGTGTTGCCTAGTATTATTACTGAAACAGTGCATCTGCCAGCCACTTAACTTTCCTATATCATACCATCTTTGTGTTGTCCAGTATTACTGAAACAGTGCATCTGCCGGCCACCCTTAACCACTCTCCTATATCATACCATTTTGTGTTCTCTAGTATTATTACAGAAACAGTGCATCTGGCAGCCACTTAACCACTCTCCTATATCATACCATTTTGTGTTCTCTAGTATTATTACTGAAACAGTGCATCTGGCAGCCACCCTTAACCACTCTCCTATATCATACCATTTTGTGTTCTCTAGTATTATTACTGAAACAGTGCATCTGGCAGCCAGCCTTAACCCCTCTCCTATATCATACCATTTTGTGTTCTCTAGTATTATTACTGAAACAGTGCATCTGGCAGCCAGCCTTAACCACTCTCCTATATCATACCATTTTGTGTTCTCTACTATTATTACTGAAACAGTGCATCTGGAAGCCACCCTTAACCACTCTCCTATATCATATCATTTTGTGTTCTCTAGTATTATTAATGAAACAGTTCATCTGGCAGCCACCCTTAACCACTCTCATATATCATACCATTTTGTGACTCTAGTATTATTACTGAAACAGTGCGTCTGGCAGCCACCCTTAACCACTCTCCTATATCATACCATTTTGTGTTCTGTAGTCCACACAGAACCGGGTGCTGCCATCCTTCTTTGGTACCCAGCACCAATGGCATGGCCCAGGGACTACTGGACTTCTGGATTACTCCCAGTTACAACATCTCCTGTATCGCCTCCCTCAGTCTGTTTGACTTGCTCAGGCACTCTGTTAGGGCCCTGCTTAATAGGTTGTTCAGGGCCTGTATCCACATGACGCTGCACCAAGCTAGTGCACCCTAGTTTCTCAGAGAACATGTCTCCAAACTCCTATAACACTGCTCAGATTTCTCAAACCAGGTTATGGATAGCCGCTGGGACATTGCTACCCCTTCCTCTGATGTATCAGTCTGAGCCTCACTGAGGAGATCAGTCACCAGATCTCCCTCAGACTCCTCCTGCCACCCACTGCAAGTACTCAGCACTAGGGCCTCCCTAACATGGTAAGGTTTCATCATGTTAACATGGTACAGTTTGTGCTCCTGCCTACCAATTCTACGATGTAGTTAATATAACTGACCTTCCTTACCACTTTGAAGGGTCCCTCCCAAGCTGACTGCAGCTTATTGCATCTGACAGGAATGAAAACCATCACCTGCTGTCCCACAGCATACTCTCTGGCTTGAGCACTCCTGTCATATCAGACCTTGTTCTGCTGTTGGGCTCCTGCCAGGTTCTCCTGGGATAAGCCCATGAGGTCCTTAAGCCTTGTCCTGAGGTTTAGGAGATATGTCACACAGACTCCTTTTTGGAGTCACATGCACCCTCCCACTCATTACAAATCAAATCTAGAGGTCCTCTCACCCTATGCCCATACAGCAACTCAAAGGGCGAAAAACCTGTGGATTCCTGGGGTACCTCTATGTAAGCAAACAACACATGGGGCAAATATTCGTCCCTCTCTCTCAAACTCATTTTCAAATGCCTGTAACACGGTCTTTAGTGTAGAGTTTAACCTCTCCACAAGGACCATTAGTCGGGTCCCTATCGCAAAATCGAACGTTAAGAACACCGAACTTGGTAGTTCGAAATTTGATAATGTCAAAGCTGCGGAAACCCAAATTCTTTCCTGGGGAAAGAATTCAGTTGGCCATTTCTGCGGCTTCTGCATTTTTGGAACGGGTCAAGGTAAGTGTACAAAAGGGTAGTGACGGACTTTAGGGTTAGGGGGCAGGTCAGGTAAGTGGGCGATAGTGACAGACTTTATAGTTAGGGCGCGGGTCAGCTAAGTGTGCGATAGTAACGGACGTTAGGGTTAGGGCTCGGTTAAGGATAGTGCACAGATAGTGAAGTATGTTAGGTTTAGTGCAGGTTTTGAAGGTGTTTGGTGTGATTGTGTTGTGTACGTGTTTTTCGGATCAGCAAATTTTTTCTCTGAGAAAAAATTTGATGTTTTAAAGTTTCGATGTTATCCATATTCGATCTTCCAAGTTCAAACTTATGGTGTTCGACATTTTTGGAAGTTCGGTTTCATGATATAGACCCCCATTAGTGGGGGTGGTAGGGGTTGTTTTTTAGGTGCTTCACCCCACAGGTTCCCCAAAACAAAATACTCAATACTCAGAGATTCCTCTGTGTAAAATATAATATCCAAGATGGCTTGCAAAATGATCTCATCTGGTCACCTGACTCTAGATACTCACAGTATCCCCCCCTTTGAAGCTGAGACAGGAATTTAGCATAGATGGCTACAAGACGCATCTAAATGTTTATGGCCGTGCCTGGGATTACCCTCTTTTTACCGTACTAATGAGTAAAGGCTTCTGCTATAACAAAGTCTTCAGATTTGCTACATGGTCCAAAATACTCCACCCATCACTGCCACTCCCTAAACTGGCTTGAGCTTCCTAATTACCTGAAATTCATACAACTCATCACTCCTCACAAACTCGTATTCCAACCATCCATCTTAACCCCTTACATCCCCAGTCATACTCTTAGATCTGAAAATCAAAACATCCTTAAAATCTATAAACCCCTTCGCCCTCCTGGCCAAGTACTTATTATTTTTATTTATTTATTTTACATTTGATAACCGAGATGGTCCAACTGGATGAGGTCCATTTACAGCTGAGGCCCAGGGAGAAAAGCTCCACAAAATTAACAATAAAAGAAGAAAACTTTATACAAAAAAAACAGAGACATAGTAGCAGCATTTGAAGAATACAAATAAAAAATCACATCCAGAAAATTTTACATATATACATTTTGTGAGTTGTGAATAGCACAAATTCTCTACTAATATTATAAGAGGGATAAGAGATTCCATTTATCACACTGTGCTTAGAGGGTATAAAGTAGGAGCAAAAGTAAAAAAGGGAGGAAGCACATTGTAGGATTATGTAACACATGGACAAAGCCATGAGCTTATAAAAAAACAAGTTACGTCTTACCATAACGTTCCATCTGTGTTGTTCATCTTCTTTCATTCATCACTGATGGGTTTGGTTCTGAGACCTCAGAACCAAGTTGGCCTTTATACCAAGCTCGCACCAGCCAAAAAAACTCTCAAGCTAAGTCTCTACCCAGAATGCCCTTCTCCGTTACCTCAGATCGAGTTTGCTAGAGAAAAGGAAGCAAAGCCGAGGCCACTTCTGTGCAAATACCCTAAGGCACCACTTAGACCCAAAGCATCCCCCAGGAGCCTTTGGAGGGGAAAGGAGGATGGGAAGTGATGAATGAAAGAAGATGAACAACACAGATGGAACGTTAAGGTAAGACATAACTTCTTTATCTGATGTTGTTAATCTTCTTTCCATTCATCACTGATGGGACAGAATCCCAAGCTACCTTGAGGTCCATGGCCCTTATGGAAGAACATTATTGAGTACCATTGAGCCAAAGGCAGCTCTCCTTCTGGAGACCAAGTCCAATTTGTAATGATTGCTAAAGGTATGAGGCTTAGCCCAAGTAGCTGCTGTGCAGATGCCATCCATGGAAACCCTGGAATGGAAGGTTACCGATGTTGCCATAGATCTAGTGGAGTGAGCTTTAACTTTTAGCACAGGTTCATTACTGAGGGAATAGATAAAACATATGCAGTCTCTTAGCCATTTTGATAATGTAACCTTGGAAACAGCATCTCCCAATCTGGGCCCAGAAAAGCAGATAAAAAGCTGTTCAGATTTACAGATAGGTTTGGTCCTGTCTAGGTAAAATCTCAGTTGCCTATGTACAGTTGCCTATGTACAGCCGAGGAGTGAAGGCAGTGCTCTCCTCTATTGGAAAAATTCAAAAAGAGCACTGGTAGGTCAATGGTCTGGTTTATGGAGAGTTCAAAAACAACTTTGGGGAGGAAAGATGGATTCGTCCGAAGTGATACTCTGTCTTTATGGAAGACGAGATAGGGCCTCTTGATACATAAAGCCTGCAGCTCTGAGACTCTTCTGGCAGATGTGATGGCTACCAAGAACAAAGGTTTCCAAGACAAAAACTTTAGGTCAGACTTCGCAGCAGGTTCAAAAGGTTTTTGAGTCAAAGACTGGAGGACTATTGTCAGGTTCCATGGTTCCACGGGTTGTCTGACAGGAGGCCTGTTATGATGGGTCCCCTTAAGAAAGGCCTTGCATAGATGTAAAAAAATAAGGGGAATGCCATCTATACCACTGTGGAAATTAGAAATTTACACCAGGTGTACTCGTACAGTAGAGGGATAGGCTCCATTATCAAAAAGCTTAGTCAAGTATTGAGGAACTGCAGTTACTGGAGCCAAATACAGGTCTAGCATGTTATCCTTGGACCAGACGGAGAACCTTTTCCATTTATCCTGATATAGTCTTCTGGTGGATAGTTTATGAGAGGCCAGAATAATGTCTCAAACAGGCGAGAGGAGATTACCTTACCTGGCAACTAATGAAAGTGGAGAAACCAAGCTGTCAGCTTGAGACCGGACAGATTTGGGTGGCTCAACCCTTGTGGGTGAGTAATAAGAACTGGAAGAGGGTCCGGAATCCACGGCGGGTATACCAGGTGAGGCCGAAGGAAGGGGAACCAAACTTGTGGAGGCCAGACTGGAGCTATGAGAATCACCAAAGAGCTTTCTTTAGAAATGGTGGGATCAAGTGAATGGGAGCACAAGTGTAACTTAGTCCAGTGGGCCAATCATGGATTAAAGCATCCCTCAGGGACTCCCCCTCCAAGGGAAGTAGGGCGAAATAGCTGCTGCACTTGTTGTTCGATGGAGAGGTGAAAAGATCACAGCAAGGTTGGCCCCAGTGGCTGAAGAGTTCTGTTGCCACCTTTGGATTAAGGGACCACTCGTGAGGCAGGAGGATGCATCTGCCCAGTTTGTCCGCAATAATGTTGGACCTCCCCGGGATATGCGTTGCTATTGCCCATTGCCAAATTCTCATGGCTTTTTGACACAGGGGATAGGACTTGGTTTCCTCCTTGCTTGTTGATATACCAGACAATGGACATATTGTCTGACTGAACTGCAATTGTCCCGGAAGGGAGAGCCAAATAAAAGTCCTGCAACACTAACAGCACAGCTCTTGGTTCCAGAAAAGTGATTTGCAGGTGGGTCTCTGAAGTGGACCATGTGCCTTGGACAGTCTTTCCCTGGAAATGCCCCCCCCCCTCAATCAGGGAAGCATCCATGGTCACAATGGCTCTTGGCTGAGGGGAATGAAATGGGCAACTTCAAAATTCAGTGTCTGGCCTCATCCACCAAAGAAAGTCCTGTTTGCAGGAGTTGGTTATTTGAATCTAATAACTGAGAGGATGATAGTTTAGGAACCATTGACAAAGCAGGAGCCCTTGCAGGATCCGCATATGCAGCTTTGCTAGAGGCACTATTGGAATTGAAGCTGCCATAGAGCCTAGGGCTTGAAGGACCTCTCTTGCTGAAACTGTTGTCTGAGTATCACTTGGGGTTGGAGCCTCAATCTGTGGAGTCTGTGATTTGGAAGTGATACTAGACAGGACTGGGTATTGAACACTGCTCCAATGAATTCTATTTGTTGGACAGGAGTGAGGTTTGATTTCTCCCAGTGTATCGTTATTCCCAACAATTATGCCAGAGAGAGAGAGAGTACAATGCAGGGCTGTTATGAGAAGATGTTTAGTGGGGGCGGTGAGGAGCCAGCCATCCAAATATGGAAACACCCGGAATCCTTGTAGTCTCAAGTGAGCTGTGACCACTGCCATGCATTTCATGAACACACTGGTGGCTGTAGAGAGACTGAATGGCAGGGCTCGAAATTGATAATGACTGGCCCCTAACTGGAAGAGAAGCAGACTCCTGGAGCATTTGTCCATCTTGATGTGGTAATACGCATCCCGGAGATCTATTGAGCACATCCAATCACCTTCCCTTAAAAAAGGAAGAATGGACTGAACCATGACCATCCAGAATTTGGTTTGGGCGACAGATTTGTTTAAGCTGCTGAGATCCAAAATGGGTCTCCAGTCCCCTGCCTTTTTTGGCACCAAAAAGAATCTCGAGCAAAATCCGGATCCACATTGGTCTGGTGGGACTGGTTGGATGACTCTTTTGAGACAGCTTTATAATCCCTGAAGCTGCTTCTTCCCTTTGACTGGGTGGAACGTCGGGAAGTTTTCTTGGAAAATTTGGCTGACAAGAAAGGGGAATGGTGTAACCTCTGATGATGATACTCTGCACCCAGTGATCGGTGGTGATAGACTGCCAGGCAGCTTGGTGCAGAGACAAACAACCCCGGACTGTTTCCAGAAGTAAGCAATCGAGCTGCTCCTCAGGAGCACTGATAAGGCTGTTCAGAGAAAGAGTCCCTGGAGCTTTGGTTACGAGGACCTCCTCTGCCTCTATAGGGGTGTCTTCTGGAATTGTTACCCCCTCTGCCTCTGGGGGTATCATCACCAAGTGCAGCATGGAAAGGACCTTGAGATTTCTTATGCCACATTTTTTTCACTCCTCTGATTCCTAGAGAAGGTACGTTGAGAGTTGGAAAACCATAGGCCTACAGCAGACAGGGTTTTTCTGTCTTGCTCGCACCTGGCTAGCATGTTCTTCACTTTGGAGCCAAAAAGGGATGAAGCTTCGATGGGAGGATTCAGAAAGGAAGATTTGAAGGAATCCATGAGGTCACAAATGCGCATCCAGGCATGACGCCTCATAATGCCTGAACCCGCTTGTTCTAGCCGCCCCTTTGGTCGCATGTGGCAGAAACCTCATGGATGAGTTGGATATTGACTCCAGGGTTGCAAGCTGTGAGGCCACTTTGTCCCTGACCTCATATGACAACAGTCTTGCGAGCGTCCCAGAGAGTTCGGAGATCAAGTTCCTCTGGAGCCTCATAAAATGTGCCAAATAATTCAGGGACCCACTGCCCAGGACTCCCTGTTGGGTGGGTGAACAGTTGGACTTTCCGCAGCCAAGTCTTTTTTTGTGGCCGCCACCACCACCATAGTATCAACTGGTAACCCAATGGACCAATGCGGGTTCTCCTAGGGAGGGGAAATAATTTTGTCTGGTCTCCAAGGGATTGCCTCAATGGAATCAGGGTTCTTCCAAATGCACTGCGCGATGAGCTCATCAACAGGTGAGGATCACCCAGGAGGTAGAAGGCAGAGTGTGAAAAGCCTGCAGGAACACGGACTCCTCAGATGAGGGTTGGAGCATTTCCAGTCACCTCTGCTTCAACATTTCCAGGATGTCTCCAAAGGAGATATCATCAGGAGGTGACTGTGGGGACCCTTCACCATCATTGTAATCCATGTCTTCCATTAAGGACTCCGTAGGCGAGTCCATGTGCTTCCTCTTGCATATTTTCTTTCTAAGGGGCTCCTCAGTGGGGGTCTCTGAGGAGGACTCGGAAAAGCGGGGACCCTGAACAGGGGTATCCTGTGGCTTCTCTGCCTGGTGTCCCGGGGAGTGGTCTGTGACGGCTATAAATCAGGGGGGAAAAACTGGGGTTCCAACATTAAAGGAGTGCCAGAAGCAAGAGCCCTCTCCATCACGGGGAAGGCAGATCTGCCCGAAGAGGGATGGGAGCCTGAAACAGAGAAAGACAACCTCGGGACTGGGATCACATCCTGCTCCAACAAATTTTCCCTCACGGATGCAGCCTCAAGCAGATGCAGGTATCGGCGGAGAGGATGGAACTGAAGAGGGAGGTGGCTCCGCACTCCAGGCCAACACACCCATCCCCCAATCCCCAGACTAAGGAAGGGCTGGTTCAGTGAGAACCGAAGACCAAAGGTACAAACTCGGAGCTGGAGTGTAGACACCAAGGTGATGGGTTCCAGGAAGGATGTCAGAGCAGAAGACTTTAGAACCAAAATGGTCGGAGTGTAAGATGGAGTCTGTGGATAAGACAACCCAAGTCCTGCAGGTGGATGGGGTCTTAGAAAGAGAGGGGATCCCCTGGCTAACAACAGCTGGTCTACAAGATGCACCACATCGTGTTCTGACAGATTCCTGGTGGATCTAGTGAATACTCCAGACACGGAGTCAGGACGTTCAATGAAGTGGCTATATGGTTGTCTCAGAAACAGATCTATGGAAGGGGAGTACTGGGTCTGTGGTGCAAGGTCTGCTGGCACGGAAGTCTCTAGCTTCGAGAAGTAAAGGAGGTCAAATCCAGTGAGGTCGGTACAACACTCAGTGCCGAAGTGGCACTCTGAGCTAAAATGGTCAGTTCCATAATGGAAGCTAATAGAGTAGTTGAAGGTATGCCCTGAGCCGAAGTGGCCTCAGGTGTCAAAGTTGAAATAGTTGAAGTAAGGTCTATGTTCGGTGCTGGAGGCAGGACCGGGGCCGAAACAGGCGCCGGTATCGAAGGCTTTGAGATGGCCAGAGCCGAGGAAGATACAGCCGTAGAGGCAGATTTATGCTCCAAGGATAACTTTGGGACCTTTGATTTCCCCGGCTTGCTCTGATCACCCGATGGTGAAGAAGGAACAGAGTGGAATCTCTTTCTGTCCTTAGTAGGAAGGGTTGAGACGTTAATGGCCTCTGAGAAGGGAGACTTGAGTAACCCTTTCAGAATGAGTTTATTTTTGCGTTCATTAAGAGTGCGTTGACTGAAACTCTGACAAATGTCACAAGGAGGCTGCACTGAAAAGGTGGGGCACTCCTAAAACAAAACACACAGTCATCATGAGAATCACTATTAGGTAACTTGCCCTTACATGAAGTACAATGCTTAAAAACTGAAATACCCTTTTTATCTGACATCCTGATAGAAAAGACACCACAGGCCAACTGTATAATCTAACTAAAGTCAACTTCTTTCAAAAAAGTCACAACAATAACAAGACACTGATATGTAGAGAAAAGAAGGGAAATGCCTGAATAAAAATCAAAGATAATAGTTTAAACAGGAGAGACAATACCAACTATGGTATTAAGAAAAATACCACAAGGGTAAGGTAGGAAGGAGTGACCTCAGCACAAGAGCTTGTAGTAATTGGTCGTTTTGGACCATTTCCAGCTCTTTTGAAATTCCCTTTTTAAAATCCACCCCTGAGCTTTTTTTTCTGGCTATACTACTCAGATACAGCTCCTTGTGGTCCTACAGAGTGGTGCTAGCAGCAGAGAACTGAGAAAAGTGACTGCTTTCCTGATCTAAGTATTTTTTTTTTTTGCTGTTTTTACCTGAGAGACCTTCCTTTTCTTACTTTGAACAAGTTTATACTGCTTTAGTACCTGTTTTTTGCATTGTACATTATCTGCACTTAAAGTTACATTTGGTCGAAAGTTTGTTGTTAAATTTAACTGTTGGGGCTACCCACTAAAGTGAGCTAGCCTGTGTAAGTGATTTATTACTGTTTTTCCTGCATTTCTGTGTACTTTTTAACTTAAAAACACAAAAAAAATCCTTGTTTTCCCACCTTTCTCGACTAGTTTAGACCAGTATACAGGCTTTGCTGTATTCTGGACTGTGGTGTAGTTCCTGTGTTGTCCATTGCCTTACTTGGATAGAAGGAAGTTTCTTTGCTCACCAGTGGGAGTGGGGAGCCTTGAGCAGCCTATCTGTCCCTGAAGGAGTGACCTCAGCACAAGAGCTTGTAGTAATTGGTCGTTTTGGACCATTTCCAGCTCTTTTGAAGTTCCCTGTTTAAAATCCGCATTTGCGCGGCTTTGCGCGATTGTGCGCATAGCGCAGCAACAGTTAAACAGGCTTAAACTATTACTGGCTCCACCAAGTCTGCACTTCAATTTTTCCCTTAAGAAAGCTCTACTTTCAACAAAATCAGTCTATTCGCTTATCATAAGCCTAGCACTTGCTCCTAAAACCTTTCTTTTAAGTGAAGCACCCTTAAACTAACATAAGCACTATATCCACCTACAACCCGTGCTAATACCCACTTCTCTTCAAAGTCCTCTCTCTGACCCAGTTACACATCACCCCCTTATACCATTCTGGCATGTTGAGTGGTATATTAGTGACGTCCTCTCCAGTTCAGCTGGTTAATCTTGGAATCCTGAGACGATGTTACAATTGTCTCATGTACACAGATAACCCTCTCCTCCTCCCAACAAACACATATGAGAGATGCAACTATATAGCCAAACTGGAGGCTGAACTCTCTCAACACAGGACTAGCAAGACCAGACAGGAGGAGAAGGTAACCACACACACAACAAACCCAGTCTCACATAAACCAACCACAACTGCAAACCAAACACACAGTAACACAAACACATACTTGGAGGCTCTAATAAAAAACTTACCGAAACAACAGAGGCTCCCAAAGCTGACATCCAAGAAAACACCACCTCAAAGCTCTGCACAAGCAACACATAGTACACAAAGTCAGTGTGCCAAACAATCACAGCCCTTAAGGCGAAACACCATGCCTGATACACTAGTAATAGGTGACTCTATAGTCAGACACACTGACATCCCGCTTACCAGACTGAACAAAGAGAGGGTAACGGTGAGCTGTCTATCGGGAGCTAGGATCTGCCACATAACACAAGCACTCAGGTCACTCCAAAGCAAGTACAAATATGACTCCGTCATTGTCCATGCTGGCGTGAATGACCTGAGACGTACCTCCTTGGACTACATGAAAAGAGACATAGAGGAGCTCTCCGATTATGTAGCCCAGGCCGGTATGACCCTGACCCTGAGCAGCATCTTGCCCTCACCAAGAATGATGCCACAATACAAAGACAAGATGATCAGCTTTAATTGGCTCAATTACTGGTGTCATTCTAGGGGGATCCAATGTCTGTCTGCTTGGGATGACATGCTGGACAAGCCACACTGCTTCGCAAGGGACATCTTGCACCTGTCACCACTGGGCTTCTGGATATTGGCTAAGGCTCTTGCCACCCCCCATAGTGCCTTTTTTAGGCAAGGCTCAAAAGACAAACCCACCACCTTAGAAAACAATAAAGGAAAAAAACTAAGGGTAATGCTGCTCAATGCCAGAAGTCTAAATCTCAAGATGCAGGCTCTCGAAGCACTCCTCAGTATGGAGAGCATCGATGTCTGTGCAGTAACTGAAACATGGTTCAAGGCTCCTGAGAGCACCCCAGCCTTACCAAGTTATACCTCGTAGCATGCATTTCGGCCCCAAAACCTGGGCTGAACCACAAAAGGAGGGGGAGTGTCCATATTCATTAAAGACACCCACACCTCCAGGTTAGTGGCAACGCATGAAGCATCGGAGACCATCCACGTGCAACTAACCGTAGGCAAAACTGCTATACAACTTGTAGCATGCTACAGACCACCCTCGCAAATTCAGGAACTCCATTCAGCCTTCCTGAAGGCACTGGAGGATATGAATGTCTCACCAAATACCATCATATTGGGAGACTTCAACTACCCAAACATAGACTGGGTACATTACTCAAGCCCCAGCACCCTAGCCCAAAGGTTCCTGGAATTCATCAACTCAAATGCAATGGAACAACTAGTCACCTCCCCCACAAAGAGAAATAATATACTTGACCTGATCATCACAAACATGGGGACAAAATGCTCAACACCGGAAGTATACCCCCTCACTAGAGAGATCAGACCATAAACTAATAACCTTAGATATTCATATCCCACCTCCACCCCCAGCACAAAAGACCACAGTGAGAAACTTCTCAAAAGCCAACTTTACACTCCTTAGGACTGAAATGGTATCCTTCAAGCCCCCTGGACCAGTGGAAACCACATCCCACACTGCTGAATCCTTCACAAATGCTTTCTACGGGCATCTCCAAGAATACATGGATCATGCAATCCCAAATAAAACCAAGACCCTTTCCACCAAAGGCAGGCATCCTATCTGGTGGACCTCAGCCATAAACAAACTTTATAACAAGAGAAGGAAGCTACTGCAAGTCAGAGCAAAATCCCATAAAGGGAAGGCATCCCTGATCAGCACTAGCAAAAAACTACGTTCACTAATAAAATCATCAAAGGCCAACTTTGAGAGGGAAATCGCTAAGGACACTAAAGATAATCACAAGGCCTTCTTCAGTTATGTTAAGACACCTGGGCGGAAACCCTCAGATATGCGCAGAGTTAGTTCATAATGGCAAAAAATACACTGAACCCACAGATATTGCCAACATACTGGCAGACAGGTTCAGTGCAAATTTCTCCCCTCCCTCTCCCCCAAAAGATGAAATAAATATCTCAGCTGAATGCAACCTCCCTGAAATCTCAGATGTCCAGGTGAGAGCTGCCCTCAGCAAAGCTAAGAATAGAGCATCCATGGGACCAGACGGTGTCCCGGGTTGCGTGCTACGTGAACTCCTAGAGGAGCTAAACCCACACATAAGAACGCTGTTTAATCTTAGCCTTGCTACAGGATACGCCCCTGAACACTGGCGTACAGCTACAGTGGTCCCACTCCACAAAGATGGCACCTCTACAGACCCTGGAAACTACCGCCCCATAAGCTTGACCAGCCTGGTCTGCAAAGCTATGGAAAGGATCATTATGGAACTCAAACAAAGACATCGGGGACCTACAGACAATTGACCCTACCCAGTTCGGCTTTGTAAAAGGCAGATCCTGTCTTTTAAACCTGGTGGACTTTTTTGAAACAGTCACTAAAGCCATCGATGAAGGCAAAGCAGTTCACACAGCCTACCTGGATCTGGCAAAAGCCTTTGACACAATACCCCACTCAGGCATCATCGACAAGCTCAACAGCTTAAATGTAAACCCGTTTGTCACAAGATGGGTTGTAAACTAGCTAAAGGACAGAACCCACAAAGTCAGAATAGCTGGAGCTATGTCAGACTCTAAGCCAGTCACAAGTGGAGTCCCACAGGGCTCTGTCCTGGGACCCCTCTTGTTCGGCATTTATTTCTCAGATGTGCAGGCAAACATAGGGGGGTTGTGGCCGACAAAGTTCGCAGATGACTGCAAACTAGGCGCCATAGTCGACACACCAACTGACACATGCATCCTCCAGAAGGGCCTCACAGAAACAGACGACTGGTGCCAGAGTCATGGCCTTAAACTAAATGCCAAAAAATGTATAGTCATCCCCTTTGGAAAAAACAAAGTACCCATAAATTACCACATAAGTGGTAATCCATTAAGTATGGAAAAAGTAATCAGAGACCTGGGGACCCAAGTTGACAGTGACCGCTCATTTGACACCCACGTCGCCAAAGTGGTTAGAAAGACCTTCTACCTTGCCCACCTTATCATGAAGGGATTCACATCCAGATCAAAGGATGTCATTGTACCCTTATATTCCTCCCTTATCAGGCCTATGATTGAGTACAATGCCCCATTTGGTATGTACCTCACCCGGCACCTGCAACAGCTGGAGAGACCCCAAAAGTACCTTACCAAGAGGATCAAGGGTCTCCAGCATATGTCATATGCTACCAGACTGAAAAAGCTCCAGCTCTACTCAGTAGCATACTGCCTGCTCAGAGGTGATTTGTGCCTTACGTACAAGGCCATGTCCAATTCAGAATTAATGGACATGCTCCACCTCAAAAAATCCAAATCCATTAGAGCCACAAGAGCTAAAGATCTAAACCTCAGCACAAATATGAATAGGACATGCTGGAGGGATAGATTCAAAAAGGAGAGATATCTATACCAGAGGATTGTAGCCCCCCAAACATCTCAAACGCTCAGGTGAGAACTGCTCTCTCCAAGGCGAAAAACACAGCATCCATGGGACCAGATGGCGTCCCCAGTTGTGTGCTCCACGAACTCAATGAGGAATTAAACCTGCATTTTGGGCAGCTGTTTAATCTTAGCCTCACCTCAGGATACGTACCCAAGGAGTGGCGTACGGCAACTGTGGTCCCACTTCACAAAGGCGGTGCCTCCACTGACCCTGGAAATTACCGTCCCATCAGCTTGACAAGCCTGGTCTGCAAAGCTATGGAGAGGATCATAATGGAACTCATAAATAAAGACATAGGGGACTTGCAGACATTGGATCCAACCCAGTTTGGCTTTGTCAAAGGCAGATCATGCCTTTTAAACTTGGTTGACTTTTTCGAAACAGTCACCAAGGCCATTGATGAGGGCAAGGCAGTCCACACAGCCTACCTCGACCTGGCAAAGGCTTTCGACACAATATCCCACTCAGGTATCATTGAAAAACTCACCAGCTTAAATGTAAACCCATACGTCACAAGATGGGTTGCAAACTGGCTAAGTGACAGAACCCACAGGGTCAGAGTTGCTGGCGCCATGTCAGACTCAAAGCCTGTCACAAGTGGTGTCCCACAGGGCTCAGTCCTGGGCCCACTCTTGTTCGGCATCTACTTTTCAGTAGTACAAGCAAACACAGGAGGGTTATGGCTGACAAAGTTTGCAGATGACTGCAAACTGGGCGCCATAGTCGAAAACACATCTGACACAGATATCCTTCAGAAGGGTCTTATAGAAACGGAAAACTGGTGCCAGAGCCATGGCCTAAAGTTAAACGCCAAAAAATGCATAGTCATACCCTTCGGGAAAAACAAGGTCACCCCTAGCTACCATATAAGTGGCAATCCACTAAGCACAGAAGAGGTTATCAGGGATCTGGGGACCCAGGTTGACAGTAACCTTTCGTTTGACACTCACGTTGCCAAAGTAGTTAGGAAGACCTTCTATATTGCCCACCTGATCATGAAGGGATTCACATCTAGATCAAGGGAGGTCATCGTTCCCCTGTACTCATCACTCATCAGACCAATGATTGAGTACAATGCCCCATTCGGAATGTATCTGACCAGACACCTGCAGCAATTGGAAAGGCCCCAAAAGTTCCTCACCAAAAGGATAAAGGGTCTCAAAAATATGTCTTATGCTGCCCGACTGAAGGAACTCCAACTCTATTCAGTCGCTTACCGTCTGCTCAGACGTGACCTGTGCCTGACATACAAGGCCATGTCCAACCCGGAATTGATGAACATGCTTCACCTCAAAAATTCTAAATCCATCAGAACTACAAGGGCAAGAGACTTAAACCTTAACACGGTTATTAATAGGATGTGCTGGAGGGACAGATTCATCACCTAAAGACTCCCTATGCTGTGGAACAAAATCCCGGTACATGTGAGGCAGAGCACCTCGCTGGCTTTGTTCAAGAGAAATCTTGACCAATGGATGGGAGATCGCAGGTATACCCCAGGGATTACCTCAGTGTCACTGCTTTTCAGAGGCACAGCAAAATAATGGGCATAGTATATTTCAAACTAAAGGGGTGGCGAAAGCCACAAAACTCTGGGCTAGGCTTATAAATGCCCTTGGGCAGATAGCCTAGTATGAACCTATGAACCTATAACCCAGAGGCTTCCCGCACTCTGGAACAGGATACCTGTCCATGTTAGGCAGAGTCCCTCACTGACTCTCTTCAAGAGAAATCTGGATGAATGGATGGGTGATGGTAGGTTTACCACGGGGGTCATTGCTAGACAGAAGCACAGTAAACTAAATTTAATTTAAATTGTGCACTTTTGTATCATTCCATGGGGTGGCGAAAGCCATATACACTTTGGCTAGGCTTATAAATGCCCTAGGGCAGATAGCCTAGTACTAAACTATGAAACTATGAAAGGCCGTACCCACAATGGTACTTGAACATTTACCAACGGTAACAACGGGTGGAGAGGAAAAACATGATTAGATAGAAGAAAAGACACTGGAAATACTAATCTCTTAATAAAATTTGGAGATATCCAAAATTTTTCACACAAATATCAAAAAAGTTCCAATTAGCTGAGAGCTTGGCTTTGCTATATAGTGAGTCAGTAATTGCCTTAGGGGGTGGAGTTTTGTCAGGATGTTTTAGAATGTTATATGCAATGACTAGTTGGTGGAAAGTTAGTAGCTGTGGAGTTTGAGCCACTGAAGCTGCCTTAGAGCTATACAATGATGGGTTCTGAAGGCGGAGTTGTTAGCAAACTTGGCAATTTTGTTAAAACAAGACTCAAGTTTGTCAAGGTCAGGTTTTCTGACATGGGTCAGTATTGGTGCTGCATACATTAATGTGAACAGAAGGTGAGAGTTTTAGCTAGGGTGACCCATGCCTGATCTGATAGAAAGTTTTTGTGTCTGTATAGGGAACCCATATTTTTGTGTACCTTTTTGATAGTTTGAAAGATGTGGATGTCAAAGTGGATGTTATTGTCTATTTCAATGACAAGGAGTTTGGTATGGGGAGAGAGAACTGACAGTACCATTTTTGGAAGTGATAGAGAAGGAGAGAGGAGAGGTTCTGGACGTGTTAGGGGTAAACAGGAGTAATTTAGTTTTATTGGGATTTAAGATAAGTTGGAGATTTTTGATTCAACTTTCCACTGAGGTAAAGGATTCCTGGGTGAGTTGTTGTAGAGTGGTAAGAAATGGGGCTGAGCAGATTAGAGTCATATCATCTGTATACTGTATGAGTGAGCATTCTGTGTAGAGGTATGCCAATTGTTGGTAAAGATGGAAAAGAGAAGTGGACCCATTATAGAACCTTGAGGTACACCTATGGTGATTGGAAGTAGAGGTGATAGTTTTTGAACCAGGCAATAGTGTCGGGGCAAAGGATAAGGAGGTTAGAGTATCTATTAGCATGGAGTGAGAAATCATGTTGAATGCTTTAGAGAGGTCCAGGAATATAGCAGATACAAAATTATTATTATTTCTATGTTGGTAGGTTAGAGTATCTATTAGCATGGAGTGAGAAATCATGTTGAATGCTTTAGAGAGGTCCAGGAATATAGCAGATACAAAATTATTATTATTTCTATGTTGGTAGGTTAGAGTATCTATTAGCATGGAGTGAGAAATCATGTTGAATGCTTTACAGAGGTCCAGGAATATAGCAGATACAAAATTATTATTATTTCTATGTTGGTAGGTTAGAGTATCTATTAGCATGGAGTGAGAAATCATGCTGAATGCTTTAGAGAGGTCCAGGAATATAGCAGATACAAAATTATTATTATTTCTATGTTGGTAGGTTAGAGTATCTATTAGCATGGAGTGAGAAATCATGTTGAATGCTTTAGAGAGGTCCAGGAATATAGCAGATACAAAATTATTATTATTTCTATGTTGGTATGTTAGAGCATCTATTAGCATGGAGTGAGAAATCATGTTGAATGCTTTAGAGAGGTCCAGGAATATAGCAGATACAAAATTATTATTATTTCTATGTTGGTAGGTTAGAGTATCTATTAGTATGGAGTGAGAAATCATGTTGAATGCTTTAGAGAGGTCCAGGAATATAGCAGATACAAAATTATTATTATTTCTATGTTGGTAGGTTAGAGTATCTATTAGCATGGAGTGAGAAATCATGTTGAATGCTTTAGGGAAGTCCAGGAATATAGCAGATACAAAATTATTATTATTTCTATGTTGGTAGGTTAGAGTATCTATTAGCATGGAGTGAGAAATCATGTTGAATGCTTTAGAGAGGTCCAGGAATATAGCAGATACAAAATTATTATTATTTCTATGTTGGTATGTTACAGTATCTATTAGCATGGAGTGAGAAATCATGTTGAATGCTTTAGAGAGGTCCATTAATATAGCAGATACAAAATTATTATTATTTTATGTTGGTAGGTTAGAGTATCTATTGGCATGGAGTGAGAAATCATGTTGAATGCTTTAGAGAGGTCCAGGAATATAGCAGATACAAAATTATTATTATTTCTATGTTGGTAGGTTAGAGTATCTATTAGCATGGAGTGAGAAATCATGTTGAATGCTTTAGAGAGGTCCAGGAATATAGCAGATACAAAATTACTATTATTTCTATGTTGGTAGGTTAGAGTATCTATTAGCATGGAATGAGAAATCATGCTGAATGCTTTAGAGAGGTCCAGGAATATAGCAGATACAAAATTATTATTATTTCTATGTTGGTAGGTTAGAGTATCTATTGGCATGGAGTGAGAAATCATGTTGAATGCTTTAGAGAGGTCTAGGAATATAGCAGATACAAAATTATTATTATTTCTATGTTGGTAGGTTAGAGTATCTATTGGCATGGAGTGAGAAATCATGTTGAATGCTTTAGAGAGGTCCAGGAATATAGCAGATACAAAATTATTATTATTTCTATGTTGGTATGTTAGAGTATCTATTAGCATGGAGTGAGAAATCATGTTGAATGCTTTAGAGAGGTCCAGGAATATAGCAGATACAAAATTATTATTATTTCTATGTTGGTAGGTTAGAGTATCTATTAGCATGGAGTGAGAAATCATGTTGAATGCTTTAGAGAGGTCCAGGAATATAGCAGATACAAAATTATTATTATTTCTATTTTGGTAGGTTAGAGTATCTATTAGCATGGAGTGAGAAATCATGCTGAATGCTTTAGAGAGGTCCAGGAATATAGCAGATACAAAATTATTATTATTTCTATGTTGGTAGGTTAGAATATCTATTAGCATGGAGTGAGAAATCATGTTGAATGCTTTAGAGAGGTCCAGGAATATAGCAGATACAAAATTATTATTATTTCTATGTTGGTAGGTTAGAGTATCTATTAGCATGGAGTGAGAAATCATGTTGAATGCTTTAGAGAGGTCCAGGAATATAGCAGATACAAAATTATTATTTCTATGTTGGTAGGTTAGAGTATCTATTAGCATGGAGTGAGAAATCATGTTGAATGCTTTAGAGAGGTCCAGGAATATAGCAGATACTCTAACATACCAACATAGAAATAATAAAAATTTTGTATCTGCTATATTAATGGACCTCTCTAAAGCATTCAATATGATTTCTCACTCCATGCTAATAGATACTCTAACATACCAACATAGAAATAATGTGAATACGCCAAGCGAGACAAACTAGTGAAAAAAAGGCAGGTAGATCCCAACAATAACACACCAGGCTGATAAGTCCTTAACGCAATTTATTAAAACAAGTAGACACAGCGTTTTCGCTACTCAAAAAAGGTAGCTTCTTCAGAGTGAATGAGTAACATGAAAACAGAATATTTAAACAATAGGGAGTGATCACGTCAAACTTGACGCATTTAATCCACCAGGCCTTAACGATAGTTGCAATATTTCTGCTCATTTAAAATATAAGTCTTATTTTAGGTAGTCTCTCTTGAGACCAGTTTCCTTTTATGTATATTTTAACTTTTGAATATTTTCAAAGATTTTTTAATATTATTCTTTGTGGTCTTTATGAATTTTTCTTATTATATGTATTATATATTTTGTGCTATAATAATGCAATTTTTTACCATTATTGACCACATTGATTTTTTATATCTGAGAACTTGTTGCTTTTTTAGCAGCTGTTTAATTGTTCTTTATATAAAATTGTTTTCTTTATTTATTTAATAAGATTGCTGGTGACTATTTGTCTTGCCTTCTTTTTATGCTTAAATCGGGTGAGCCTTAAACTATTCACCAGTAGTATTTTTTATTTATTCATTCATTTACAACTTTTGTGTATTTATTCTATTCATCACTTTTGAGTGTCATGTTATTTGGTTTTTTTACTTCCAAATTGATTAGAAGATGACCTACTGACAACATATACTTTTTATGTAATCTAAAACATACTTATTTTCGTCTGTAGGTACAATTATTTTTTATTTTTTATTTAAATAGTGTACATTTATTCTATATTGTAATTTCTCGTTGTCAATACTGCTTTAAAAACTTTTCAGCGTAGCTAGGAAGTGACGTGATCACTCCCTATTGTTTAAATATTCTGTTTTCATGTTACTCATTCACTCTGAAGAAGCTACCTTTTTTGAGTAGCGAAAACGCTGTGTCTACTTGTTTTAATAAATTGCGTTAAGGACTTATCAGCCTGGTGTGTTATTGTTGGGATCTACCTGCCTTTTTTTCACTAGTTTGTCTCGCTTGGCGTATTCACAGTTTTACTATGGCATCGGATCCTTCTGCTAGCCCTACCAGCCCTAATATTTTCGAGTCGAATGGGACTTCCAATTTGGATACAGCCAGTTTGTTGTTGGCGGTTTCACAGAGACTGAACTCCCTGTCTAACCGCTTTGATTTGTTCGAAAGGAACTTTGGTTTCTCCATTCCAGCAAGTGTTGCTGACACGCAAAGAGCGGCGAGAGCTGGTATTACTCTTACTAGTTCATCGGATTCCATTCTGGCTGCACAGCCACAAAGAGAATTCACTCCAGCTTCTACATCTGCCGCTCCGACCACATCAGGGACCTGTATTTTAAACACCACAGCTCAGAAGGGAAATAATGTTGCACTTATTGGCGATACATCTATATCACATTGGATCAACAATACAGGTGACTTTTTAACATTTATAAAACCATTAGATGATGTCTCGCCGGTGCCTGATGTTCCCCAGGCCTCTGATTGTCAAGAGACAGTTACGGATAAACTTAAATTATTGGACACTAAAACTTTTAAGCTCCGTAAGCTACAACTAGAAGTAGCTTACTTCAAGCAATGTTTAGAGGAAGGCCTTGTTCCAAAAGGTCTTAGAAACTGTTTTTCTCCTTCCAATTTAATCTCCAATAATGTGTTTCTTGTCGAATTAAAAGAGTTGTTTCAAAGACAGGGTATTCAACTCATGGAATTAATTGTAAAACATTATTCTATGTGTATAGCTGATTTGACTAGGGAGGTATGTGTGTTAGATGAGGAAATTAAGTTATGTGATTTTTTTTAACAAACTCAAGTTTGATTATGCACGTATCTTCTCAAGTATAGACACCTATTTGGTTAAATTAAAGTCTAATAAATCAAAAAAATTGTACAGAGACAGGCACGCTTATGCGAATGACAAAGCCTATCCTAAGTTAAGTCTTATCCAGTACGATAAAAGGAACGAAGTTCATGCTGACGATACTGAATGGCAGGACTCCGATATTACCACAAATGCACATTCTGCTACTCCTACTGATGACATTTATAATGGCCCTAGGAGAAGCAATAGAAATAAAAATAAACAACTGGACAAAAATTGTCCTTCGGATAATAACACAAACAAGATTAATAATAGTAAACAACAACCAGCTTCCTCTTTTTTAGGGGCACAGAACAGCCGCACCCGGAGGGGGAACAAGAATTGGAATCACTAAATTTTGAGGATGTCAGCCCAGATTCGACCACTCCTACTATTGTAACTAATGTTAAGGGAGACTTTGTTATATACAACTTCTCTGCTCTCACATTAGAGCCTGAACTAGTTGAATTATTGTCCTTGGGTAATACTTTTGTTCCAAGTAGGCAATGTGATGTGGCCAGAGTTCTTTTAGATTTAAAATGTTATGTTAGAAAATTAAATCTCAAACTCCTGTTCCATGATTCCACACCACCTGAAACTGGTAAATTAAAACTTTCCAGTGTTTTCAATCCACCTCTACATGTAGTTTTGAAAATGTTTGAATACGCTTGTGAATTAGACATCAGACATATTGGCAATACATTTACAGCTAAGGGCAGTCAATTTAATATCACGAGGGAACAACTGGCTGCTCTCAACAATATACGCGCTACAACTGTCAGAATCATCAAGCCTGACAAAGGGGGCGGTCTGGCTATATTCGAACACATTGACTATGTAGAGAGAATGCAAAAGGTTCTAAACTCTCCAGCTTACGAACCTACTACTTTAAATCAGTTGAACATAACCTCAAATAGGATTAGGGGGTATTTTAGAGATTTATTTATTCAAGGGAGAATCGACAAGGATACCTTTGATTATATAGACATTTTGCAGCCCAGGGTGCCGGCAATGTTCGGCATCCCTAAGGTGCATAAAAGCCTCAATGACCCACCGATGCGTGCTTTGATTGATGGGAGAGCCTCACAGTCTTACCCTTCCTCTAAATTCATTGATTCACTGCTTTCCTCTTACTTGGAATGCATTCCAAGTATTTGCAAGGACTCCTGGTCCTTTTTGGCCAAATTGAATGAGATTAATATAGATGACAGCATCAATTTCCTTACAATTGATGTTGTGGATCTGTATACTTCCATACCGCACCAGGAGGCAGTGGAATGGATTGATTTATTATTGACTGATTTAGGTGCCCCTAAAAATGACATCATGAATATTACGGAACTCCTTGACATTGTTCTATCTTCCAACTTTTTCCTCTTCGAAAAGGATTTGTATATCCAAAAACAAGGTGTTGCGATGGGTTCCCCATGTGGGGCTTCTGTAGCCAACCTATTTATGGCTTATTGGGAGAAACATTTCATCTTAAACAATAATGATTGGAGGAATGAGCTTGTGTTTTATACACGATTTCTGGACGACATGTTTATCCTTTTTAAGGGTAAATCTGACCGGGCTATGGAATTCCTTGACTTTCTCAATCAGACCACCACTTTCCTTAATTTCACCCATAACTTTGCCACGGATGCCATTGACTACCTTGATGTCAGGTTGACTAGGGACCTTACTTCTAGTAGATTAAAATCCACTATTTTCAGGAAGAAAACTTATGTAAACTCCTTCCTGCATTTCTCTAGTGCACATCCTTACAAGGTCAAAAGAGCCATAGTCAAGGGACAGCTAGTGAGGGCAGTTCGAATGAGCACTGAACACTCAGATTTCTTAGGGGAATGCACATTTCTTAAAAACTTATTCTTGAACCGTGGATATCCTACCCAACTAATAGATGATTTGACTCATGAAGTGGTACGTAAGAAATTAAATGTTTTTTTTAACCCCATTCTTACTAGTTCATGTAATTTTGATGTTGATTCTATGACTCAATCTGAAGTTCAACTTTCTACATCTATGCAATTGACAGCCAATTCTGTGGTAGAGGCTTGTCCATTGCAATACCCATGTAGTTTTATTACTACTTTCAACATCAGTTCTAGTTCTATACAGGAAATCATGAATAAAAATTGGTTTTTCATATCTAGTACCCCATCTATGGTTGAGAAATTAGGAACAAAACCCCGAATTGTATACAAAAGGGGTCCCAACCTTAAGGAACTCTTGCAGAAGCACCCTGGTTTTGATATGCAGAACAGAAACAAGGGTTGTTATGCATGTGGTTTTTGTTCTTATTGCCACTACATCAAGAATGGCAGTACTTTCTCTATTAGAGACAGGAAATTTGTCATTTCTCATAAGATCACTTGTAATACCAAATCGATCGTTTATATAGCCTTCTGTTCTTGCTGTACTGCATATTATGTCGGCAAAACAGACAGAAGATTTAAAGATCGTATTTACCAGCATGTTTATGCCATTAGAAAATTGAACTGTGAGAATGCTTTGGCAAAACATGTTGCTAGCTGTCCCGGCCACTCCTTTTCATTCATGGGCATAGACCACATTGTTGACTCTATCAGAGGTGGACCCACATCTATTATTTTAGAAAACTGTGAATTATTATGGCAGCTCAAACTTGACGCATTTAATCCGCCAGGCCTTAACGATAGTTGCAATATTTCTGCTCATTTAAAATATAAGTCTTATTTTAGGTAGTCTCTATTGAGACCAGTTTCCTTTTATGTATATTTTAACTTTTGAATATTTTCAAAGATTTTTTAATATTATTCTTTGTGGTCTTTATGAATTTTTCTTATTATATGTATTATATATTTTGTGCTATAATAATGCAATTTTTTACCATTATTGACCACATTGATTTTTTTACATCTGAGAACTTTTCGCTTTTTTAGCAGCTGTTTAATTGTTCTTTATATAAAATTGTTCTCATTATTTATTTAATAAGATTGCTGGTGACTACTTGTCTTGCCTTCTTTTTATGCTTAAATCGGGTGAGCCTTAAACTATTCACCAGTAGTATTTCTTATTTATTCATTCATTTACAACTTGTGTGTATTTATTCTATTCATCACTTTTGAGTGTCATGTTATTTGGTTTTTTTACTTCCAAATTGATTAGAAGATGACCTACTGACAACATATACTTTTTATGTAATCTAAAACATACTTATTTTCGTCTGTAGGTACAATTATTTTTTATTTTTTATTTTTTATTTAAATAGTGTACATTTATTCTATATTGTAATTTCTTGTTGTCAATACTGCTTTAAAAACTTTTCAGC
The DNA here is from genome assembly GCF_019279795.1 of Protopterus annectens. Classification (NCBI taxonomy): domain Eukaryota; kingdom Metazoa; phylum Chordata; order Ceratodontiformes; family Protopteridae; genus Protopterus; species Protopterus annectens. The sequence goes on from NC_056743.1 coordinate 24,072,907, forward strand.
GTAGCTAGGAAGTGACGTGATCACTCCCTATTGTTTAAATATTCTGTTTTCATGTTACTCATTCACTCTGAAGAAGCTACCTTTTTTGAGTAGCGAAAACGCTGTGTCTACTTGTTTTAATAAATTGCGTTAAGGACTTATCAGCCTGGTGTGTTATTGTTGGGATCTACCTGCCTTTTTTTCAACATAGAAATAATAAAAATTTTGTATCTATTAGCATGGAGTGAGAAATCATATTGAATGCTTTAGAGAGGTCCATTAATATAGCAGATACAAAATTATTATTATTTCTATGTTGGTAGGTTAGAGTATCTATTAGCATGGAGTGAGAAATCATGTTGAATGCTTTAGAGAGGTCCAGGAATATAGCAGATACAAAATTATTATTATTTCTATGTTGGTAGGTTAGAGTATCTATTAGCATGGAGTGAGAAAACATGTTGAGTGCTTTAGAGAGGTCCAGGAATATAGCAGATACAAAATTATTATTATTTCGATGTTGGTTAATCAGATTAGTAAAAGAGAGAAGAGCGGTAGTTGTACTATGGTGTGGGATGGAAGCCGTGTTGTGTAGAGGAGAGGAGATTGTTTGTATTTAGGTAATGCATGACCTGAGAGTGAATACACTTCTCAAGTATCTTAGATAAAGGAGACAAAATGGCAATGGGGCGGTAATTTGAGAAATCATAGGAATTGCCACCTTTATGAAGGGGAATAATGTACGAGATTTTCCACAGTTGAGGGATACAGGCTTCCTGTATGGAGCGGTTGATAAGGATTGAAACAGGATAGGATAAGGAGTCAGTGGCTATTTTTAGGAAGTTATCTAAGAGTAGTGGGTTTTAGTTTTAGGAGGAATTTTTTTAATTGTAGAGGTTGGGCAGGTGAGAGCATAAAGGAAGGTGTGTTATCAGGTGTTGTTTTTGGCATGGATGAATAGCTACTTTTGGATAATTGGGTGGATAGTAAAGTGATGATTAAATTGGGCTATGTCGCTGTTTGTATTGCTGGAGGTGGGAGCTGGTGTGGCGGTTTTGCCAGGTTTTAGTAGGGAGTTAATTGCATGACAAAACTTTTGGGGGTCCTCAGAGTGTTTGTTTTGGATACCTAGGAAGTAGTTCTATTTAGCAAGCTTTGTTTTTTTGCCCGATTCCCAAGTTGTTGATAGTTTTGTTTGGATTGACTAGTGCTGCCCTTTTTCCAGGTTTTCCATGCCTTATTTCTGGAATTTAATAAGGCTCTAGTGGACCTACGTAGCAATGGAGCATAATGTACTTCAGCTCTAATTTTTCTTATGAGGGCTATTAAATTAAAGATATTAGTAAGAGTACTATTGAAGTAGTCAACTGCTTGGTCCAGTTACATTTTTTTAAAGTAGTGTTAAGGTCCTGTGGGTTAACATTGCGGTCATCTCTGACTTGTCTATAAACTATGGGCTTGGGTATGTTTGTGCGCTTCCGTAGGAGGAATGTGGGGAGGTGGTCACTAAATCCATCTGGAAGACAGCCTATTTGGTAATTATGTTCAAGACAATTTACCAGTGTCCGATCTAGTATAGACTTCTATTGGGATTTTTTATCTACTCTAGTGGATTCACGAATGAGTTGAGAGAATCCATATAGGTTGATATGGTTAGTGGGGCTTTTGGAGTTGCAGTCTAGCCAATCAGTATTCAGGTCACCTAGTAAGATAATTTGTTGTGGGAGGTTATTTCTTGTCTATTGTAGAATTTCCTCAATTGTTGGAGAGTTGTTACCTGGAAGGATATAAGCACAAAAAATATTGATGCACTTTTTCTTGTTTAGAAGTAGAACACAGCCTAAGATCTCGGCATTATGAAATTTAGGTAGAGGAGTTTGTAGAGGTTGGAGAGTAAGTGTGTTTTTATAGAGAATTGCGACACCCCTCCCTTCTTACCTACTCTGTCTAGTCTTAGGATATTATATCCTATAGGGAGGATTTCTTCACTCAGGTTGCTGGGTTTTAGCCAGGTCTCTGTTATGGTTAGAATGTCGGGGGAGTAGTGGGTTATGAATGCATGTAAGTGAGGAAGTTTATTAGATATTCTCCGAGAGTTAAGGTTGACAAGTAGTTCTGATGTGTGTTTGGTAGGGGGCATGATGTTGCATGGACCTGGATTTGGGTGAATATCTCCTGAGGTTAGGAGGCATTTCTTAATAATTAGTGCAAGTTTAATTGGGTGTACTATTTCTATGTGGTTTTTAAATGATATTTTTCTTGTGTAGGATAGTGGAATACTTCTTATGTATGTGTAGTATTGAGTTGCCATTAAATAAAGTTGGAGCGATTGGGAAGTTTATGTAAGTTACTATATGTGTGGAGGTATGTGTTATACGGTAGGTGGTGTGAAGTAATGGTGTGTTAGTATGCATGGATGTAACACAGGTTAGGGTTGTGAGGGTTTAAAGGAGAGATGTCAGTATGACTTGCATAATGTGTTGAGGTGGTACTTCGATGCAAGTAGTGCTGTGTCCTAAAGGGTGGAAAGGTATAATAGTACGATAGGATACTATTGTGTGGGTTTAGTATGTAGGGAGAAAGTTAGGGCTTGTGGTTTGGGTAGATGCAGCTAAGTGGTTGTAGGTGCAGCTAAGTGGTTGTAGGGAGTGGTCATGTGACAAGGGGTTAAAATAAATGTACATGTAGTGGGGGTGGGTGGGAAATACGGGCAGGGTAGGGGAGCGGAGTGAGCCGAGCATAGCGGGTCCCAGACACCACCATAAGAATGCAGAGACAATCTGTTAGGACTATTCAAGGGAGAGCAGAAAAAACAGAGTAAATAGGGTAAGTTCAGAGTATCTGCTTCCCATGGAATTACTTTTGTTTGTCCCTTTAAATAATTTCTAGTTGGGGAGTTATACGGGGACCCTAAACCTGGTAATGTTAGTGCTGCGAGCTCCCGGGAAGAACACTACACTGCTACTTCCCAGTGTATGCAAGATAATTACAAAATATTAACCTTGTTTCTTTTCATGATTTAGAAAATGACTTCTAAATAAAGATTAGACTGCAGGAGGCTATAGATGTTATGCACAGCAGTCTGTTAGCGTTGGGAGCCTTTTGCAGGGATAGGTTGAGTTAGAATAGGAGAATTGAGTGATGTTTCTATGGGGAAGAAAGGAAAAAATAGAGATGCAGTTTAAGATAGTGAAGTAGACCTTTAGGTGCAGAAAAACAGAAAAAAAGTACAGTACAAAAAAACAGTGTAATACAGTGGCACAACTAATTACATAGGAGGATATAACACTTAGAATAAAATATAGACAGCTGTAATAAGTTTTAGTTAACAGCTACTTAACAACATACATTAGCCAGTATCCCTTATAGGTGTATTATGAAAAATCACTCGGTATGAGTCGAAAATCGCAGCGTTACAATGAGGCTGTTGGTCACTCTTTACAAATATTAAGTATATGCTTTTCACCATTACCAACAAGCTAGACTATCACTTTAAACTAAGTTATTGGAGGATTTTACTTATATCACATTCCTTAGCTAAACTATGGAATTCTCTCCCCCCATTCCTCCGCTGTACTCACAACCACTCTAATTTCAAATATCTCCTCCATTCTTACCTTACCTCACCTCAAACTGGGACTTGTTCTAGTCCCTTCCCACCTAAATTACACTGTCATCTCTTTCAAACCTCCCTTCAGTCTCATCTACTACCACCTCTGATTACTAATATTATTGTCAAAACAAACACTAAACTTGTATTAACACTTTATGACTTGTACTCTTAATTATATTGTCTGTATTACTTTTGACTTTATCTATATTTTAACATTTATGTTTTTTAAACATTTACTCCCAGATTTTGTATTTACATTCTAAATTGTATATTTATGCTTTCGTATACTGCATATTCCATACTTTACTTATGTTCTATTCTGTTTAACTGCTATTGGAGCTTTTCTCCCCAGGCCTCCACTGAAAATGGTCTCTGCTTGGCCCAGTGGGCATCCCGGTCATCAAAATGGAAATAAATTCTCCCAGACCCACGGTTTCTGGTCCTAATCAGCACTGTGGGCTGCCATTTTAATGGTTTAACAGCTCATTTGCTTCTCCCTTAGTTTTCTTACAGTACGATAACTGGTTAACCTATGTTGTAAAATAAAAATGGACCCTGCAAATGTTGTATACTCAAAATCTTTAAAACTTTAGTAACAAAACAATAAAATTCAATCACAACAAGGCAAAGTTTTCTAATCCAAAGATCCTTCCTCATCCATTAAATAATCAACACATTAATTACATAATCCAAACACCCACCAATCAGAAACCAAATACAGAGCAATTAAATTTTTAAAGTCAAACTCATTTAAGACACATCTGTTTATACTTTAAAACAACTGAAACGATAAAGTAAAAGAGGTCTGTTGCAGACTAGGGCGACTCCCCACACAGCCCGAACAATAAAATGAATAGCGAAAAGAACTTCCACAGGTTACATCCACAGATTTTATTACGAAAAATTTCTTCCACCAGTTACATCCACAGGTTAAGCGCTTTCAACTGCATAAATCACAGTCTTCATCAGAACCAGATAACTTGATAATTGTCCTGTTTATATATTAATTACTTGAAAAAAGGCGCCAATTTAATTAAAGCAATAGCTCTCCATTATATTATAATATATATTTAAAAATATTTAATAAAATATATATATCAACTCATCCAAGTTACTGAATCAAATAAAACACTTGATATTATACAAATATGAGAATTGTGCATTAAACTAGTAACATAAAAATATACATATTACATATGAACCATAATTTAAAAACCTGAAAAATATTAAAATATTGTCACAATACATACTACCATAAATATATATTTACCATAAAATATACTACTTAACCTAATATTAAAAAAGGTTTCATACTAATGCTATCGTTGATACCAGGTAATCTAGTGGCATCAGTATATATTTGCCACTTACTTTCTTTCAACGCTAAGGACATTTTCCAGTCCCCTCCATATAAAAACCTAGTGACCTGGTCAATTATTGCAAATTTGAATAAATGCTCACCACCACAATCCAGGTCCTTAGCGTTGAAAGAAAGTAAGTGGCAAATATATACTGATGCCACTAGATTACCTGGTATCAAAGATAGCATTAGTATAAAACCTTTTTTAATATTAGGTTAAGTAGTATATTTTATGGTAAATATATATTTATGGTAGTATGTATTGTGACAATATTTTAATATTTTTCAGGTTTTTAAATTATGGTTCATATGTAATATGTATATTTTTATGTTACTAGTTTAATGCACAATTCTTATATTTGTATAATATCAAGTGTTTTATTTGATTCAGTAACTTGGATGAGTTGATATATATATTTTATTAAATATGTTTAAATATATATTATAATATAATGGAGAGCTATTGCTTTAATTAAATTGGCGTCTTTTTTCAAGTAATTAATATATAAACAGGACAATTATCAAGTTATCTGGTTCTGATGAAGACTGTGATTTATGCAGTTGAAAGCGCTTAACCTGTGGATGTAACTGGTGGAAGAATTTTTTCGTAATAAAATCTGTGGATGTAACCTGTGGAAGTTCTTTTCGCTATTCAGTTTATTGTTCGAGCTGTGTGGGGAGTCGCCCTAGTCTGCACCAGACCTCTTTTACTTTTTCGTTTCAGTTGTGGTTTATATTGTTGCTTTTTTTATACTTTAAAACAGGCTTCAAGCTCACATTAGTATTAATACCTGGAGTTCTATCAGCTCAGAACACAATGCATTTATACTCGCATCTTTCAAGTTTATGCCAATATCACCCCATTGTGGGTCACTATCAATAGTCTGTATAACTCTAAAAGCAAATATATGCTCATCACCAAACTATCACATGTTTAGCTAAACCATTAGTCTAAACCAGTCTGCATATCTCTGATTTATGCCCAGTAATACAATCCTTTAATTTTCTTTGAGACAAAAAGCTGTACATTTTTTACACGTTGCCAAATAGACTATATGTCGCAAAGCATTTAAATATAAAATTACGTTCAGTCAAGGAATGCTTAAAACTATAGGCATTACAAACAGAAATACAACAGCGACAATTGTAGCATGGAAATGTACCATATTTCTTATAAGGTCTACATATCCTGTGCTTTACATCCTTACAGCATAAACGGTCCTTTAGGTTTGGTCAATTTCTGTACGAGAAAGTTGGCTTATCACAAATAAATGTTTAACTCTGGTAGGGCTTTTAATATGCCCCAATGTTTTGATATACACCACAGGGGTACATCCTTGGACCAATGCTGTTTAATATACTTATCAATAACTTTCACTCTGCTATTCTTAATGCCAGAGTCATCCAATATGAGGACGACTATACACTTGTTTGCTCTGCCTCTAACCTCCCTGAACTAAAACTCAGACTGCCTTCTCAACTACTGATTGTGGCAAAATCACCTTTCTCTTAATGCTAACACATCTAAAATACTACTATTCACACCCTCAAAATCTCTCTCTATTGATAAAAATTCCTTCCAAGTCCTTAGCCAAAGCAACTCTCAGATCGAAATTGTTCCCTTTGCCAAACTACTCAGTGTAACTTTAGACAAACACCTCAAGTTCGACATCTATAGTCAACAAAACAAAGAAAACCTACCAAAAACTAGGTATGCTATACAAGAACAACCACTTCCTCTCTACTTCAACCAGGCATACTCTGGCCTCCACTTACCTCCTTCCCTCCCTTCTGTATGGCGACCTGCTACTAACTAACTTATCCTCTTTCATCACTTCCAAACATGAAAGGTGTTATAACAAAATTTCTAAATTTGCCACCAAAACCAAACATTCCACTCATCACTGCGTTACCCTCCAATTCCTCAACTGGTTACAATTCCCAATTACCTGGACTTCCTCCAGCTCACTACAGCACATAGACTAATATTTAATCCAACCAAATGCCCCATTCTAACATCCTTCCCCCACACACCCCAAACAGACCAATCAGATCTGAACACCAAAACCTAACTGCTGTCCACAAACCTAAACGTCCTGCTGGACAACTTCTCCTCTCCTTCTGCTTAGGTAAGAAATGGAACTATTTCCCTTCCACACTAAGGACAATGTCAAACACAAATACCTTCAAAACTCAGCTTTACACCTACCTCTCCTCCAAATGGAAATGTAACTGCATCCCCCTACCTAGAACTCTTTAACAAAAGCCCTTGGGATGGTATCCTCCTGAGTTCCCAAGCACCTTATAGCTGGCTATAACCTTCTATAGCCAATTCCCATACTATCTCTTACACTCTGCAAATATTGTAAATAGCTTTTGACTTTAACTGTGTGAATTTGTTAAAATGTTAAAATGTATCTGCACAATATTTTTCCAATATGGGCAGTATTGCTCACGCTTTGTATTATTTATGTATTTGTACTTGTACTTCAATCTCTTTCATGGAGCTTTTCTCCCTGGGCCTCCACTAAAAACAAGCTCTCTGGGCCCAGTGGACTTCCCCAGTAATCAAACTGGAAATAAATATAATACTTCTAATGTCTTTTGTACTCGTATTAAAGAAGTTGTCAAGTATCGCATTTTACTGCATTCATTAACTCTTGTAATCCAGTCAGGAGTTACATTATCTATTTTAAAATATGGTTGATTAGTACCATTTCTATCCATAATAATTAGAAGTTATGTTCTTACCATAACGTTCCATGTTAGTTGTCTTCTTCTCGCCTTCTTTCTTGCTGGATGGGTTCGGAGCCGACCTCGGCTCGCCACTCTAAAAGCTCGAGAGTTGGTTCCACCGGCTCGAGGCTCCCCTTATATCCCACAATGCTAGGCGTGAATTACCTCAGATCTCGTTTGTGAGCTAGGCTCAGCTAATAATACAACCAGAAAAAAACTGGGAAAAGATAGTCCACCTCTATAAACAAAGGGGAAGAGGAAAGGTGACCTAAAGCCTGATCTAGGAAATATGCACAGCAGAGCATATACCTATAGCAAAGAGGTGGTAGAAAGAGAGGTCACAATCAAACTCCTCTAGGTCTGTCCAGGCCAGGGGGAAGGAGGGTGGGGCCAAGAAGAAGGCGAGAAGAAGACAACTAACATGGAACGTTATGGTAAGAACATAACTTCTAAATGTTAAGTTGTCTATCTCGCCTTCATTCTTGCTGGATGGGACCGCGTCCCTAGCATCTTGTCCCGGGTGACCTAACGGAACAGACTCTTGAGAACAGTGGTACCAAAGTTAGCTCTATGCCTAGAAGCTAAATCCAACTTATAATGTGAAATGAAAGTGTGAGGAGTAGCCCAAGTAGCCGCTGCACAAATGGTGTCAATAGGCAGTCTGTCTTGGAAGGCTATAGAAGTAGCCAAAGCTCTGGTGGAATGGGCTTTAGGTTTGTTAGGCAGCTTTTGGTGTCTAATTTCATAAACAATGGAAATTAGAGATGTTAGCCATCTAGATAGTGATACTTTGGAAACAGAAAGTCCCTTTCTGCCTTCTGCATAAGAGACAAACAGCTGGTCAGATTTTCTGAATTGTTTGGTTCTATCCAAATAGTACCTTAACTGACGATGAACATCTAGCCAATGCAATTTTTGTTCAGACCTATTAGAATATTCTGGAAAAAACACAGGGAGGTCAATGCTTTGATTTAGGTTAGACGTCGAGGCTATTTCAGGTAAAAAGGACAGGTTGGTTCGTAAGGATACCCTGTCCTTATGGAACAACAGATAAGGAGGTCGACAGCTGAGTGCATGAAGTTCTGAAACTCTTCTAGCTGAAGTAATAGCTACCAGAAGGAGAGTCTTCCATGATAACAATTTTAATGAACAGGTAGCTGCAGGTTCGAAAGGGGGAAGAATCAAAGAACTGAGCACTAAATTAAGGTCCCAAGGAGGAGGAGGATTTCTTATAGGAGGTATGAGAAGAAAAACTCCCTTCAAAAAGGCTTTGCAAAGCTTGTGGGACATGATGGCAGACTCTGAAATGCCTACATGAAAGTTAGATATAGCTGCCAATTGAACTTTGAGAGTAGAAGGAGATGAACCTGCATGAAAGAGTTCAGCTAGAAAATCAAGAACCATATGGATGGGAGCAGTGAAAGGATCTAAATCCTTTCCTTGAGCCCAATAGGCAAAACGTTTCCACTTAAGATAAATTTTCCGAGTGGAGGATTTATGTGAAGCTATTAAAATATCTCGAACATTGTGAGATATTTGAGGAAGCCTGGCTAGGGTAGGAACTGGAGGAACCAAGCAGTGAGGTTCAGAGAGGGGAGGGAGCGATGTTACTGACCCGACTGATGGATCAAAAGATCTGGAACTAGGTCCAGATGCCAAGGTTGCTCCAACAGAAATTGATGTAGAAAGGGGAACCAAACCTGTCGAGGCCAGTAAGGAGCAATGAGGATCAATGAGGCCTTCTGAGCGATAGCTTTCTGTATCACTTGAGAGATTAGTGGGAAGGGAGGAAATGCATTCAGAAGTCCCTGGGGCCAAACTTGGACTAGAGCGTCTCTGCTGGGCTGGCCTGGTAACGGGAATAGGGTGAAATAATCTCTGCACTTGCTGTTTTGGGGAGTAGCAAAAAGGTCGCAGCAAGGCTGACCCCACTTGAGAAAAATTTTTCTCGCAATAGAATCTTTCAGAGACCACTCGTGAGGCATGAGGATAGCCCTGCTCAACTTGTCCGCGATTTGATTGGACTTCCCGGGGATGTGCGTTGCTATCAGAAAACGCTGAGAAGAAATCGCCCATTGCCACAGTCTGAGTGCTTCTCGACATAGGGGATAGGACCTGGTTCCGCCTTGTTTGTTGATATACCACACTACAGACATATTGTCCGTCTGGATTGCTATCGTTCCCAGGGGAAGAGAGTCTTGAAGGGCTTGCAACGCTAAAAGCACTGCTCTCATCTCTAGAACATTTATATGCAAGTGGCATTCGTCTGGTCGCCATATGCCCTGGACAGTTCTGCCCTGATAATGCCCCCCCCACCCGATCAGGGAGGCGTCCGTTGTCAGAGTAGCAACCGGAGGGGAAGGAACAAAAGTCTTCCCAAGAAGAGCTGAGGGAAGACATCCACCACAGAAGATGATTCTTGCATGTTTGCGTAATCATAATGGTGTGGGACATCGGAAGTTGCTGGTATGACCATTGTGTGAAGAGCATCCATTGAAGGATTCTCATGTGGAATCTGGCTAATGGAAGCAGAGGTATGGCAGCCATAATCCCAAATACTTTCAGAACTAACCTGGCTTTGACTCTGTTGCTGCTGAAGAGAAGCGAGACTAGTTTGCGTATGTCTGTTATTCTCTGATCTGTTAGTCTCGCAGACATATTGACTGTGTCTAGATTTGCGCCTATGAAGGTAATAGCACGACAAGGCGACAAAACAGACTTTTCGCAATTTATTGAGATGCCTAACTTTTGACAAATGCGAAAGGTGTAGTCTCTGGCCATTAGAAGAAGATGCTTGGTGGGAGCTGTGAGGAGCCAGTCGTCCAAATATGGAAACACCTGGAATCCTTGACGTTTCAGGTGAGAAGCTACCACTGCCATGCATTTGGTAAACACCCGGGGGGCAGTGGTGAGTTCAAAGGGCAGGGCTCTGAATTGAAAATGACTGGTTCCCAGCCTGAAGCGGAGAAATCTTCTGGAGCGTCTGTTCATTTTTATATGATAGTACGCATCCTGAAGGTCTTTAGAGCACATCCAGTTTTCCTTTCCCAATAGGGGAAGGATGGACTGTAGCGTGACCATCCGAAATCTTGTTTTCTTGACAGACTTGTTCAAGATACTGAGATCCAAAATTGGTCTCCAGTCCCCTGTTTTCTTTGGAACTAAAAAGAACCTGGAGTAGATTCCGGATCCTTGCTGGTCTGCTGGAACTGGCTGAATTGCTCTTTTTGCAAGCAGGTTTGAAATTTCCAAAGCTGCAATATCCCTTTGAGCGGGTGGAACATCTGGAAGGGATTTCTTTGATTGGTTTGGAATGCGAACGAAGGGAATGGAATAGCCTTCAGAAATGATGGACTGTACCCACTTGTCTTGAGTTAGGGATAGCCAGGCTTCTGGGTACAGTGACAATCTTCCCCCGACTGCCTCCGAAGGTGGACAGTCGGGCAACACCTCAGGGATGCTGAAAGGGCTTATCGGAAAAAGTTTCTCGATTGCCCTGGTTCTGCGGACCCCCTCTGCCTCTGGGGCGACGTCTACCATTATTGTTCCCTCCTCTGCCTCTGGAGGGGAACCGACTCTGTGCGTCAGGCAAATTCCCTTGAGATTGTTTGCGGAACCACATTTTTCCACTTTTCTGGCCTTTGGGGTAAGGTCTAGGAGGAGTAGAAAAATGGACTCCGACGGCAGACAAAGTCTTGCCATCTGTCTCGCACCTAGTCAAGGTTTCTTTCACCTGAGGACCAAAGAGAGATGATCCATCAAACGGGGAGTTAGTGAAAGACGTTTTAAAGGGGTCCGCAAAATTGCATAGTCGCATCCAGGCATGCTGGCGTAAGGCGACACCTGTCCCTGCGGCTCTACTCGCTCCATCAGCCGCATATGAAAGGAGGCGCATGGAGGAGCTAGCAATAGAATTCAGGGTAGTCAGCTGGGCGTTCATCTTGTCCTGAAAACCTGCAGTAGTAGGATCCTTCAACATGTCACTCGCTTCCTTGATCAAGTCTCTCTGGAGACGAGTGAAATGGCATAGGTAGTTCAGCGAACGCATAGCAAAGGTCGCTGACTAAAACATCCGCTTCTCGTACCTGTCCATAGACCTAGATTCCTTGTTAGGGGATGGACAGGCACTGAAGGATCAGTTAGTTCCTTCTTGGTGGCAGCAGCTACCACCATAGCATCCACCGTAACTGCTTTGGTCAGAAATTGTTTATCAGTTGGTGCTGTTATAAACTTAGAAGGTCTCCTGGGGGTAGGGTCCACTGAGTCAGGAGCCGTCCATGCTTTCTTTGCTACCACCTGCATGAGGGGTCAAGGGGAGACACCCAGGAGGTGGAAGGGCGAGAGCCAAACGCCTCAAGATACACAGATTCATCCTCCGAAGGGTTAAGGGCTGGCCAATTTCCCCTCTGCTTGAGGATCTCTAGAATGTCTGCAAAGGAGACATCTTCAGAAGGGGAACGGGGGGAACCCTCGGAATTCTCTAAATCTGTGTCAGAGGTGACAGACTCAGGTGAGTCTATGTGTTTCCTCTTACACTTTCTCTTTCTAGGGGGCTCCCCTGCCAAATCAGGAGAGGCCTCGGAAGAGGATGAAATCCCCACAGGGGATTCTTGAAGAGTTGGCTCTCTGCGGTCAGGGATGAGGGAGAGAGTAGACTTAACCTGAGGCACCGAAGAGGGAGGGGCGGAGCAGACTGTGGAGTTGAACCAGGTTCCAACACACTCCGCATGACCTCGAACGCACCCCTGTCAGGCAGAGCCAAAGGTCCCCGCTCCGAGAAGCTGAGAACCTCCCTCGGCACCGACAGAGATGGCTCCGAGGCCGATGTCGGAGCCGAACTCACCAGAGCCGAAGCACCGAGAGGGAGAGCGGGGTCGGACAAGGGTCCGATGCCACTCACCCCCTCGGAGCCGACGAGGGAAGTCCGGCGCCAAGATTCTTCAAAGGAAGAAATCGGAGCCGACGACGGAACCGAAGACAAATGTATCGGCTCCGACGCTACCACAGTCTCGGTTCCGAGATGCCCCGGCTCCGAGCTCAAAGGAGTCGGAGGAGGAATATTTAGAGGGACAGATTGAAGCATCGACTGATGAGTCGGGCTCTGAAGCATTTGGGCCAGTGCCTCGGACTTTAGAAGTCGACTCACTACCCTCTGAACGTCATGATCCGAAAGCCTCGATGACCTAGAGGAGTGAGACCTATGGCTCCGTTCAGACAGCAAGGGGGACACTGGAGCCGAATGAACGGAGCCAAGGGATGGTGACCTAGACCTCTTTCTCGATGTCGGCTCCGATGGTCTGATCGGAGCCGACCCAGGAATTTCCAATACCTCGGTTCCAGCCGGAGCCGAGGGAACCACAGAAGCTGTAGTCAAAGACTCATCGGCTCCAGCCGGAGCCGATGTAGCAGTAGGTTTCGAAGCCTTAGGCCTCGACTCTGAAGCTGGAGTCGAGGTCTTAGAAGCCTTGGAAGGTTTTCCCGAGGTAGCAGTTAGGGAACCTTCAGGCTTAAGAAAACCCCTTAGAATGAGTTTGTTTTTTCTTTCCTGCAGGACTCTAGGGCTGAAGCCATGGCATACAGCACAAGAGTCCTGCAGGTGTAAAGGTCCCAGGCAGTACACACAAGAAGTGTGACCGTCTGTCAGAGACATTTTCTGACAGCACGAGTCACACTTCTTGAAGCCTGAGACCTTTGAATCCTTGGACATTTTCAAGGAACCGAACGTGTAACCACCACACAAAAAAACACACACACACTGATTACACTATCAAAAATAAAGTTTAAACTAAATTTAAACTAATAAATCTAGTTAGTTTGTAATACAATATAAATCCCTACAAAAACACAAACACACCACTATTAGGGATGGAAGGGCCCGAAGGCCTAAGGAAAGAACTTATCAGTTCTTGTGGGAAAGGGGCTGGATAAGGGTAGAAAGGATAAAAATCCACTACACTAAGGGTAAACAGAGAAAAAATTAAGCTAAAAGGGGTTTAAAAGTTATTAGACTGATCTAATACCACTGACCTGAAGCCGGTAGAAAAACAACACCTCGATCGCTGTAGCAGCAAACGAGATCTGAGGTAATTCACGCCTAGCATTGTGGGATATAAGGGGAGCCTCGAGCCGGTGGAACCAACTCTCGAGCTTTTAGAGTGGCCGAGTCGGAGCCGAGGCCGGCTCCGAACCCATCCAGCAAGAATGAAGGCGAGATAGACAACTTAACATTTTCAGTTTTAATATAATCTAATGTTTCAGCTTCATACTTCCTCTCAATAAAATCTTGCAGAATTTCATTCATTTGACTAAAACAAATCCTATCCTCAGTATTCAGTCTACTAACACGCTGAAGCTGACCTTTAACAATTCCTTTAAAAACATGAGGAGCATACATACTCTCTTGTACCTTTTTCTTATGCATGCTTGTATGAGGATTATCATCATCTAATTTGATTAATACATCTAAAAAATGAATTTCACAAGAAGAATATTGCATTTTAAAGGACAAAAAATCAGTTGATGTATGATTATATTGAAGAAATTCATTAAGCTCTGATATTGCACCTCCTTTACGGCTACTCTGCTTCACCATAGAGCTGTTCCTTTGTTGTATGGTTAGCCTCTGCTGTCTCAGTATCCTCTATTAAAACATATACATTTAATTCAGTTACAATAACACATGTACATTTCTTTTTCATTCCAACAGGGTGCATTGTTGATACATTTTAACACAGGCAAACCTCATATATACATTTTCAGCACAAGCATCTGTACAGATCAGTCTTATATACCAATGACCTACAATTATTTACAAAATTCCAGCTAGCTGTGCTGGCACAAGTCATAAATCCACTGCCCTATTTCTCCTGGCATTGCTGGCAGTAGCTCCTATCATTACATAGCCATATATATATAATTTGTCTCTGAACCTGCATTATACCCCATCCCTTAACTACACCATAAACATTTTCTGCCCTACCTAGTTCCTTCCATCACCTCTATTTCTTTGAATTTCTAACTGACAGACCCACTAATCCACCACCTCAGATGATCAATGTTCACATCTACTACTGCATAAGTATCTTTTGTATTGGAATAGCTGTCTCTATTTTCATATGAATGTAATCTACTTAGCAAATGTATGTGTAATTGTTAATGTACATTACTTATTGTCTGGTAATGTATATTACTAAATGTCTGCTTAAAAATGTTAGTAATTATACTGGAGCTTTTCACCCCAGGCCTCCATTCACCAAACGCAGTAAACAAAAGCAAAATAAAATAAAATTCTGGACAGGCAAAGTAAGAGTCTGTATCCCCCCAAGGTGTTTGTGTGCAGTCACACACAGTGGGCGTTGAAATTCTGATAGCCGATCCTTTCCTGCCCACTATGGGATGATGTGATTATGGTCTACATGCCATACTGCAGCATTCTCCATGTCTACTGTCAAAGGCCCTGCAGCCCCTAATGGCTGTTCACACAGGTGGGATGTAGATGCTGCTTTTCCCATGAGCTCCCAACCATTACTGCTCAGAATACTATCCTCTGTGCCAACTGTGGATTGTGTAGGTGACATTATTCCAAAAGAGGGCCCATTGACATCAATAGGCATGACCAGTGCACATAACTTCTGAGGGCTCTCTGGATGGTCACAGTGAGAGATGCATGGTACAAGTTCTGAACGAGCTGTGTTGCACACCATCACCAATCAGCTCTTCTCAAGTACACCACAATGAAACACTACTCTCTCCCCACACAATCTTTAAAGCCCATGACAATCAGGCCATCACACACACACACACACACACACACACACACACACACACACACACACACACACACAAAACCCACGCAGTATCTACTGCCGACCTCTGTCAATGTGTTCCTCCCCATCCCTGCATACAATGGCCCTGCTTTACCCTAATTTCTCTGCTAGCTTGGGAGTCTGTTTCTGATGCACAATATTGCCCTTCCACTCTTGATATAGCACAGTCTGGCTGTAGTACTGCATGCATCATTGGTACTCTTTATGTATAATCTGTCCCATAGTTGTGAGCCAGCATGCCTGTTAGCCAATACCACACCATACTTACAATACAGAAACATACCTTCTACCTGTTACAGAAAAAAGCTGCATCAGTCTCAACTTCATAACCCACAACAATTCTAGAATGCTGTTAGATCCTTATCAGCCACAGTATCTTAACATTACAGCACATACAACCACAGACCATTCAAGAAATAAAGCACAATGTAACTAACCTACCACAAAATAGTCACTTGACATTCAGCTCTCTTCCTATGCCTGCATCTATGAAAACATTCCACAAATTCTTTCACACCACTACGTTCACTTCAAAACCAATACTAAAAAGATATTAATGATGAGGTTAGCAAACATCTTTCTAACTAAAAGTCTCACTTTTACACAATACACCCTCTCCTACTTAATTTAAGAAGAAATTAACTAGCTGCATCCTCTGACTTGTAAGTTAACTTCTTGTTATGAACTAACCCTATTAAAAAAGAACTTAAGAAAACTACTATAATTCTACTGCTAAAAATTGCATCTGAAGACTAGAGTCTAATAGTGAACCTAGACCACAGATAAGCAACATGGCTCCAGACCTAGATACAGTACATCAGCTGCCATTTTTATGCTAAGTAATGCCATCTACGAAGAAGGTAAACTTAAAGGCATTATGTTCATAGACCTTAAAAGAGCTTTTAAATATGTTCAGCTACCTACTTAACTGAATAAAGTACTTGAAACTTCAATAAGATATCTTTATTCCTCCCGCAGGGAGGTTTGAGTCTCCTAGATCTGCTAGATAAAGTGACTATATCTGGAGTAATCATTTCTACTCAAGAACCCTGTAGTTGCATCACTCTGTGTCCTCTCTATATTTATTTAATAAATCACAGCTTCAAAAGCCGTGTTCCCATAATCTTCCTTCTTGGCTTGAATACGTCCAGGAATAAGGACTAAATTCTGGACAAATTTGTGTGATTCTACTGTGCATATACACATTTCCACAAAAAATCCAATACCTTCTGGCCTCGGTGGCCACTTTTTTTTTTTTTTTTTGCCAAAGAATCCTTTTTCATTGGAAGATTATAATCATCTTCATTGTCACTTACTGGCCTTGACAGATGTGGTTTCCCTTTGTCTGGCCTCATTTGGTACCCCCTCCCTGGGTGTTGGATCCTGATCCAAACCTTCTATCTCATCCATATGGAATGTCTGACCCGAACATTCAGGCCCTCAAGTTAACTGTTTGGAACATTCAGGCCCTCAAGTTAACTGCTTGGTGTCTCCAGTTCCTATGAACGGTAGTTGGTCTGGGCTTTCTTCCCCTGTAGTCCATATTCTTACTTCTTCACAAACGGCATCTTCCAGAAAAATTACAAGAGTAAGTGGAAGAAATTTTCCACTTGAGTCTTCTATAGGACTCAGGATCGCAGCCCCTTCTCCCAGCTGTCTTAGACTTTCTAGCATCTATGTTTCATAATAGGGCCAGTTATTCTAAAATCAAGGTCCAGTTATCAGCTATTTCACATTTTCATGTTGGGGGGAATCATTCAACCTTTCTCTTAGATTATCCACAGCTTTCCTGAGGGGTGCCTTTCTTGGACCTCCCCTTACGGATCCTGCTCCTCCTTGGGATATGGCCATTTTGCTTCAGGCCTTAACCTAACCACCCTCTGAACCTGCTGCCAAGGTGAACATCAAATTCTTAACTTGGAAACCACTTCTGTTTGGTGGCAATAACTTCAGTTAGGAGAGTATTGGAGCTGCAGGCCTTGTCCTAAAAGCTGCCTCATTTAAAACATAAACCTCCATCTAACAATGCTTGTACAACATCAACTCCAAAGACAAGCGTTAGGCGGATTCTAAAATAGATTGCTTTTATTATATAGAATGGCAAGCGCATTCGACATAAGTCTTTTTCAAGCCAACAAACAGTTTTACAACAGGAAGACACATGCTTTATATTCACATCAATTGTGATGTCATTTCCTATTAAAAATCTTAAAGTCATACTCTCTCAGCAGAAGTTAATCTAAATCAACTATGTATGTGCTTTGAATGCAGTTACCATATTTAACAGTCGTGCACGTTTTAAACATTATCAGGACTATTTGTGAGCAGCTTTGGTTGCACATTTGAGCTTGGAGCTGAACAGCTGGAACTGTATCTTGAAAATTTCTCTCTTATAACTTCGCTTGATAAGCAAGGTGTGCTTATTGTTGGTCGTTTAAGCTGAACAGCGTGAAATTTCGAACTTTGACACTAACAATATACTACAGGTACTGTGTGTATGCAAACTGACATTTGCATCTTTTGTATCTTTGTGCTGTCTGCATAAGTGGCCCTTCCCAGCCATTTTGTTAGTTATTTTTCTAAAGCTAAGCTGGGCTAAGGAGTTTCAAAAGTATCTTTAGCTAGATGGTTACCGGACTGCATCTCTCATGCTTATAAAGAAAAAGGCCTGACATTGCCTAAAAAAGTCAAAGTTCATTCAACTAGATTTGTTCCAACTTCCTCTAACTTATTTTCCATCATGTCCTGGGTCTTTGGCTAATGAAGTTCGCAGATGACTGCAAACTAGGAGCCATAATCAAAACTCCTAACGATATGGACATCCTACAAAAGGGCCTCACCGAGACAGATGCCTGGTGTCAAAGCCATGGCGCCAAACTCAGTGCCAAAAAGTGCATTGTAATCCTCTTTGGTAAAAACTCTGTACCCATGAACTACAACATAGGCAGTAGTATACTTAACACCGAAAGTGTGATAACACACCTTGGGACACAGGTGGACAGTAGTCTCTCCTTTGATAATCACATCGCCACAGTAGTCAGGAAATCCTTCTACGTGGCACACCTCATCACAAAAGGTTTCTCATCCAGAACAAAAGATGTCATTGTTCCCTTCTACTCATCACTTATTAGACCCATTATAGAGTACACCGCCCCTTTTTGTATGTACCTCACAAGACATCAACAACTGGAAAGGCCACAGAAATACCTCACAAAGAGGATTACTGGCCTCAAACAGATGCCCTACGCAGACCGTCTCAAAAACTCCAGCTTTACTCTGTCGGATATCACCTACTCAGAGGTGATCTCTGCCTAACATACAAAGTTAGGTCAAACCCAGAGCTGTTGGACATGCACCACTTGAAGTCCCAATCCCTCCGAGCTACACACTCTAGGGACCTAAACCTTGTCACCACAATAAACAGTGCACATGCCGGAAAGATAGATTCCTGTCCCAGAGACTTCCCATACTCTGGAATAAACTACCTATCTATATCAAACAAAGCTCCTCATTAGTACTCTTCAAGAAAAATCTTGATGAATGGATGGGAAATAGGGAAATTCACTCTGGGGATCACCTCTGTGGCTCTGCTCGACAGTGGTGCAGGAAAATAATTTTCTTGGGTGGCAAAAGCCAGGGTACCTTTTTGGCTGGGCTTGTATAGGCCCCAGGGCAGATAGCCTAGTACCTACCTATGAGACTCTGGAGTCTGAAACAAATATCTTATTTTCCTTTGAGGCAAACGGGAACATGAGTCTGTCCATAGAAAACACCTGGATATCCATTATGGTTTGAGCCATACTTTTCTTGAATGTCTTTTCTTTAAGCTTTTATACGTGGAACAGTGCTTGCCTTTAGCCACTGATCTTGCAACAACATCTTTATACCATCTCCTGACATCCTCTAATCACTAAGAAAAGACCTGCATTTTAGCCTTGTCGTCGGTGAATGAGCCTCTGGTAAAATAGTTCCAGCCAAAAGGAAGAACCTGCTTGGATTCTCCATGACTAACACTATACTGATAAGAGATCTTCATAGATAGCTACAAATACTATTACTATAGGACAAATGGTCATCTCTACCGTGGAGGTTGGTTTGGGGTTAGTACAAATGTGAGAGATATACATGGTTTAAGACTTTCCTCTCTTCCTGCATACTGTAAATGTAAATTGGGTCAATTATGCTACAAATGGCCAAAAGGATACGAAAATATTTTCTAAATCCTTGCTAAAAATCCATATTTGATGACACATTCCAGGAGCTGTCAGATACTTTCTAGGATCTTGGCTAAAATCCATACATTTGGGATTAACGTGAAGTTGCTGATTATAGTAGATTCAGATACTTTACTTCAGGGAATATTAAAATGTTTTAATAAGAGTGTGACAATAACACAGTCAGAATTACATGACTCAGGGATTACCAATAATGGCAGGAGCCAGAGAAAACACAATGACCCTGAACATTACTATTCTTCAATAAGATTACCTGCAAACTTGGGACAACAAATGCACATACCCTTCTGGTCTAGGTCCCACTTTGCTGTAATAAGACACATACATATAACCTTCATGCCAAGTCTCAGTAACTCTCATGATAATGGGGTCTCTGCAAATCCATTTCTTAGACAGTACAAGGTTACTACCAAAGCTGCTGGATTTCACAGGAGATCCTCACTCATTTTCAGTGCCTATCTTGTCAGACACACCAGTACCTTGTTGAAGCTACTTCAGCAGTAAACAATGAACTTGGATTCAGCTTGACATTACCAGGCTTAATTTTTAAAGCATTAGAAAACAACTCAGCAGTATTCAAGGTACAAATTACAAACGCAAATAAATAAACAAGCACGCAAATACATACATAATACTCAACAGATAATAACTACTACTCCAAGTGTGTCCCAGTAGATAAACATTGTCTTCCAAAATTGATTTAGATTTTGGTTGAAAGGCTGCATTCTTTAGCAATTATGTAAAATCAGGCCAGCCACATGAATAACAAGGGGTCTGGTAAGTACAGGAAGAAACAAGCTGATTTAGATTTTGGTTGAAAGGCTGCATTCTTTAGCAATTATGTAAAATCAGGCCAGCCACATGAATAACAAGGGGTCTGGTAAGTACAGGAAGAAACAAGCTGGATCTTCAGATAAAAGACAACTAAGTAATTAACTCACTTGCAGTATATTAATGTTATTTTTATTGAAATAAGAATAAAACTCATTTCACACCATAGTAACTATTCTCCTGAATATTAAATATCCGTTTCAATGTTTTGATGAAACAGCTTACAACTAACAAGCTCTCACTTACTGTGTCGCTTTAACAATGTCCCAAGTACTGTAGTCTTCCATTAATGGGTTATTTTCTTCCTGCCCTAGAGACCCTTTATCGAGATGAGGAAGTACTGCAAGGTGCGATGTTGCTTGAGAATCAGGCTGTCTGTGTGCGTTATGCTCAGGAAGACCATGATAACGACACTGGAGATAATAAAATGGGGGGGGGGTCAGTAGAAAGCATTAAATCTATAATCTAAATATACAAACAAACTTCTTAGCACATACTAAAGAAAAAGATATACATTAAAACTCCAAAAATGCCTTGATATTTTGTTATATTAATGCATGATGATCACTCATTTTGTAATACGTTATACAACAAAAAAATCTGTCATGGGGCCATGCATATTGATGAGATCTTCTACAGCTTTGCTTTCTGTCTCCCAAAAACTATTTCAAGTCTCATTTATATGGCATGCTAGATGAGTGCTCCCCAGCCAACCAATTTAGATAAATTATCAATACCGTGAAACACAGGCATCTTACATAGCCTCTGCAACTTGATTGGTTCATAGGTTCATAGCAGATTACTAGGTTAACAGCTCAAGAGCCCTTACAAGCCTATCCAGTTTTACTTAAAGCTATGTACTTACCATAACTAGGCATCTGTGTTGTGCACTTTCATTCTTGAACGTATGAGCTCGGATCTGACCCACGGATCCGACTCGGCCCCATATTCCAGACTTTTGATCTAGTTTTCAAGCTCCTCCCTCTACCCATAATGCCCCACTCCATCCCCATTACCTCAGGTCGAGTTTATTGCTATACATCCCTACAGATACACAGAGGCAGGTATAGCTTCACAGAAAAGGCAGCGCTCAAACCCAAACCTGTAGGTTCCTAGTACAGTCCAATAGGTCTCTCCCAAAAAAAATGGATGGGGAATGGATAGGGTGAGAAGTTGAGAGAGAATGAAAATGAACAACACAGATGCCAAGTTATGGTAAGTACAGAACTTTTAAATCTGATGTTGTCCATTTAATTCTTCAATATATGAGAAGACAGAGTCCCCAGTTACATTGATCTTGGGTGGCGCTCATGGGAGGATATTCCAGAGTATCACCGAACCAAAAACAGCTCTGTTTCTAAAAATAAAACACAATTTGTAATGAGTAACAAATGCATGAGCAATAGACCATGTAGCTGCAGCAGAAATACTGTCAACAGATGTTCTTGACAAAAAAGCAGATGATGTAGCCATGGATCCGGTTGAAAGAGCATTGGAGGTTTAGATAATGTCATGCCTTTCTGAGAATAAATCCAAGAAATACAGTCAATTATCCATTTGGGTAGAGTGACTTAGACTGGACAACCCAGTCTTTTTGGTGAAAAGGAAACAGAGCTGATCTGATTTTCTAATGTGTTTTGCCCTGTCAAGATGAAAACATAGTTGTCTGTGTACATCAAGGAGACGTAGCATATATTCTCTTTTATTCGAAAAATTTGGAAAGAAAACTGGTAAGTGAATAGATTGGTTAATGTTATTTTTAGAAGCCACATTAGGTAAAAAGGAAGGGTTAGTTCATACGGAAATCCTATCCTTATGAAAAATGATGTAAGGAGTTTTTGAAGAAAGACGCTGGAGTTCAGACATTCTGTTTGCCGAAGTAATGGCCACTAAGAAGGCTTCTTTCCATGACAGGAATTTCAAATCAGATTTAGTTGAAGGTTCAAAAGGTTTCTGTCTTAGACCTTGTAGCACAACTGTCAGATACCAATGTGGTGAGGAATCCTTTATCACAGGCCTTAGAAGAAAAATACCTTTCAGGAAGGCTTTGCATAATTTAGATGAAGCCAGAGAAAAAAGGTCTGTTCCCTGTGTGAAAATTAGAAATTGCTGCCAGTTGAAGTTTAATTGTAGAGAAACTTGTTCATTTTTTAAAAAGAGTGGCCAAAAACTGAAGAATTGGAGAAAAAGGGCAGAGAATGGGCTTTAAATAAATAAACTGACCCTAAATGACAATCTTTTCCATTTGCTTTTGTATACTTTCTTGGTAGATTCTTTTTGAGAAGCTGAAATAATGTCACATACAGGGGAAAGCAGCCTGGGCTGTCTAACCATTACTGGAAGTGGAGAAACCATGTGGTTAGTTTGAGGCCCTGTATGTTGGGATGTTGGATCTCTGATGGATAAGACAGGAGATCCAGAACTGGCTCTAGAATCCATGGAGGGTAAGGAAGGGGAAAGTACAGTTGTGTACACTTACCATAAATGTAGATGTTCGAGTATATTCACTGTTGCAGTCATTACATTTGGGTAATCTGCTGGCAGGTTGCCCTCAGTCGGCCTGAATAGCAATGTCTTGGGTCCTGCATCAGTTGCCGTCTCCTCTTCCATGACGTCAGGTCATCAGGGATATAAAACATGCAGCCGACACAATTTTATTCAGTTTTTCTTGCCCCAGATGTCAGGTGCCCCCAAATGGGGAGCAAATATATATATGTAAATAAACAGTAATATATGAAAATGCACTTTTAGCAACATAACCTTTACCTTCATCTAAAAGCAGATCCACCACAAAGGCTTTAGAGTACAGTGAAGGTAAGAGAAGTTACAGAAAAGGGGGATGGCGGGTGGGTAACCCGGACTGCAACAGTGAATACACCCGAACATCTACATTTATGGTAGGTACACAACTGTACTATGTGTATACTGTAACAGTGAATACACCCGAACATCTACATTTATGGTAGGTACACAACTGTACTATGTGTATACTGTAACAGTGAATACACCCGAACATCTACATTTATGGTAGGTACACAACTGTACTATGTGTATACTGTAACAGTGAATACACCCGAACATCTACATTTATGGTAGGTACACAACTGTACTATGTGTATACTGTAACAGTGAATACACCCGAACATCTACATTTATGGTAGGTACACAACTGTACTATGTGTATACTGTAACAGTGAATACACCGAACATCTACATTTATGGTAGGTACACAACTGTACTATGTGTATACTGTAACAGTGAATACACCAACATCTACATTTATGGTAGGTACACAACTGTACTATGTGTATACTGTAACAGTGAATACACCCGAACATCTACATTTATGGTAGGTACACAACTGTACTATGTGTATACTGTAACAGTGAATACACCCGAACATCTACATTTATGGTAGGTACACAACTGTACTATGTGTATACTGTAACAGTGAATACACCCGAACATCTACATTTATGGTAAGTGTACACAACTGTACTATGTTCTTCGTGTTTCACTGTTGCAGTCATTACATTTGGGTAGAATCCCAAAGCTATGGTTGGGAGGATGGAACTAAATAGCATTAGGAGCGGCTATAAGGCCCTGCAGAACTGAACTGCAGTGGCAAAGCCTGTCCTGGATTTGGAGAAGAGAGGCAAATGAAGATGCTCTGTAAAAGTATGAACAGAGCTCCAAGTAGCAGCTTTGAGAATGTCTTTGGTTGGAACTTCTCTGAGAAAGGCTGCTGAGGTAGAGGCAGCCCTGGTGGAACGTGACCCGATTCCCTTGGGTACAGGTTTACCATGGTGTAAGTAGCAGAAACAACTGCAGAGGCTTATCCACTTAGAAATAGTCTGCTTTGATATAGCCTTCCCCTCTGATCCTGAAGCAAATGTCACCAGTAGTTGCTCTGACTTTCTTAGAGATTTGGTCCTGTTTAAGTAGAATCTTAGTTGTCTGTGTATGTCCAATGAGTGCAGAATCTGCTCCCCCTTGTTCTGCGGATTTGGGTAAAATGTTGGAAAGTGAATAGTTTGGTTAAGAGCCACACTTAGGCATAAAGGAAGGATTGGTCCTGAGGGACACCCTGTCCGGGTAAAAGGTAATAAAAGGCTCCACAGCTATGAGAGCCTGTAGTTCTGGAAACCCTTCTTGCTGAAGTGATTGCCAAAAGGAAAGCTGTTTGCCAAGATAAATTTTTTATATCCACAGTAGCTGCTGGTTCAAAAGGAGGCACAAAAATTTGGGATAGGCTTATAAATGCCTTAGGGCAGATAGCCTAGTATAAACCCATGAACCCATAAGTTATTATAGACATCACAGAACAACAATTAGCTATACCAATATGTATGTGTCTGAACTGTCTTCTTTAAAATGTGTTTCTTTAAATGTAAATGGCCTCAAAAGCAGCAATAAGAGAAGTAGTTTAAGTATTTAAAAATGCATAACACACAATTTTTTTTAATAAGAAAAGTACAGTTTTGTACCTACCATAAATGTAGATGTCCGATAGGTATGCATCTGCAGTCCTTACATATGGGTTTGTCCTGCCTCAGGCAGCCCTTCGGTCAGCAGGATTCCAAAGTCTGGGTCCGGCGTCGGCTGATGTCACCCTTTCCCCGACATCAGAGTGCCTGGGGAATAAAAGCATCAGCCGACGCCATCTTCCTCAGTTTTTCTTGCCCCAGATGCCAGGTGCCCTCTAAGGAAGGCTAAATTTGGAGAGATGCAAAAAATTCCAAACATGCACAGTAATATAAAACAAATACACCATAATAGATAACCCCAGCTAGCTATAAGAGGGATAAGTACCCAAGAAATATCACAGAGGGGAAGGAGGGAGGAAAACTTGACTGCAGATGCATACCTATCGGACATCTACATTTATGGTAGGTACAAAACTGTACTATGTCCTTCAAGGATGCATCTGCAGTCCTTACATATGGGTAGAATACCATAGCCAAGCAGGGGGTGGTAGGATCTAAGAAAAGGATGGTGTAGCTAAAATGCCCTGCAGGACTGCCGTAGCAAAGCCTGCTCTGGATCTGGAATATAAGGGTAAGTTGTAATGCTTGGAAAATGTATGCACGGAGCTCCATGTAGCAGCTTCTAAAATGTCCTTGGTAGCCACCCCTCTTAAGAAGGCTGTGGAGGTGGCTGTGGCTCTGGTGGAATGAGGTCTAATGTTAGCTGGCACAGTTTTGCCATGAAAAGAGTAACAGAATCGAATGCAATTCCCTATCCATTTTGAAATTGCATATGCTACAAACAGCTGGTCAGTTTTTCTGTAAGCCTTAGTTCTGTCCAAGTAGTAGCGCAACGGTCTGTGAATGTCCAGGGTATGCAGAAGTTTCTCCCCTTTGTTTTGTGGATTTGGAAAGAAGGTAGGCAGGTGAATAACTTGGTTCAATGAGACCCTGGATACCACCTTTGGCATGAATGAAGGATTGGTTCTCAATGAGACTCTGTCCTGATGAAAAATAAGGAATGGTGGAACTGCCATGAGGGCCTGCAATTCAGATACTCTTCTTGCTGAGGTTATGGCCAGAAGGAAGGCAGTCTTCCAAGACAGGAACTGTAGTTCTGAAGATGCTGCTGGTTCAAAGGGAGGTAGAGTTAATTTTTCCAACATGAAGTTAAGGTCACAAGTTGGCACTGGTGGTTTCCTTGGAGGATTGATGTTTTTAATTCCTCTTAGAAACCTGCTGAAATTGCTGAAGCATGAATTTTTATGGAATAGTAAGAAAGTCCACTGTGGAGCATTTCTGCTAAGTATTCCAGGATATGTGCAATGTTCATCACTGTCGCATCTAGGCCCTTTGTGGTGCTCCAAGTGCGAAATCTTTTCCATTTTGCTGAATATGCCTTTCTTGTGGAAGGCCGGCGAGCTTCCATGATGATATCCTTCACTCTCTTGGATAGCTTATCCTGGCGAGGAGTCAAGGTATTCTCCAGGCTGCCAGCTGCAAGGTTTTCAGGCTGGAGTGCAGAGTTTTGTAATTGTGCTGTGTCAGAAGAAGTGGCCATTGTGGTAGAGGCCACGGTTTCGTGCGTGACATGCTCCTTAACAGTGGGTACCAGTGCTGTCTTGGCCAGTCCGGAGCTATCAGAATCACTTCTGGCTGCTCTGTCCTGATCTTCAGTAAGACCTTGGTCATTAATGGAAGCGGTGGGAATGCACACACTGTTAAGAGTATTCCAGCTGAAAGAGAGGGCGTCCACTTTCCATGCTTGTGGGTGGTATGTCCTTGAGCAGAATTTCTTCAGCTCATGGTTGTGGTGGGAGGCAAAAAGATCTATGTCCGGCCTCCCCCATGATTGTGTTATCTGAAGGAAGATGTCTGGGTGCAGCATCCATTCGTGTGGATCCATGATATTTCTGCTTAGGCTGTCTGTCAGTATGTCTTTTCCTGGCACAAACTGGGATTGCAGCTCTATATTGAGCTTCAGGGAAAGTTCCCAAAGATTCATTGCCAGCCTGCAAAGAGGGTAGGAATGGGTACCTCCTTGCTTGTTTATGTACCACATAACTGTGGTATTGTCTGTCCTTATTAGCAGGTGGCCTTGATGCAGAAAGTGTTTGAAGGCCTAGACTGCATGTATCACTGCCAGCATTTCCTTTTGGTTTATGTGCATGCGCAATTCTTTCTGTGACCATAGTCCTTGAATGCATCTGCCTTCCATGTGTGCTCCCCATCCATGGTCCAAAGCATCCGTTGTAATGGTTTGGCTGGTTATTGGTTTGGTGAAGGGTAGACCCCTGTTTGACTGGCTTGCTTGAGCCCACCACAGGAATTCCTTTTGTAGGGATGGGATAAGTGGTATCAAAGCTTCTAGGCTCTGACTGTGCTGAGACCATAAACTCCTTAGGTACCATTGTAGTTTCCTCAT
The DNA here is from genome assembly GCF_019279795.1 of Protopterus annectens. NCBI lineage: Eukaryota > Metazoa > Chordata > Ceratodontiformes > Protopteridae > Protopterus > Protopterus annectens. The sequence goes on from NC_056743.1 coordinate 24,100,378, forward strand.
ATGCAGCCTTGCTTGTGGAATCAGAAGAATGCAAGATGCCATGTAACCCAGGGCCTGCAGGATTTTCCTTGCAGTCAGCTGAGTTTGTTTTGACAGATTTTCGAAATAATCCGGTAGTTGTCTTTGTTTTTCTTCTGTGAGAAAAGCCATTTGGGTGGTTGTATCTAGTTTCGCACCCAGAAAAGTTATTCTTTGGGATGGAACAAGTCTTGATTTGTGAATGTTGACTGTGTATCCCAAGGCCTGCAGTAGGCAGATGGCATAGTTCAAGTGTTTTACCAAAGTTTGTTGGCTGTCCACTTGTATAAGGCAGTCGTCCAGATATGGGTATATTTGAATCCCCTGAAGTCTGCAGTGTGCAATTACTGATGCCAGGCATTTTGTGAATACTCTGGGCACAGTAGATAAGCCAAAGGGCAATGCTGAGAATTGATAATGCTCTGAACCTGCAAGAAATCCGAGGTGTCTTCTGCAACTTTGCCTGATAGGGACATGCAGGTATGCCTCCTTGAGGTCCAGAGTTACCAGCCAAGACCCCTTGCCCAGCATGGGAAGGAGTTGCTGTAGGGTCAGCATTTTGAATTTTGGCACAATGAGATAAGTATTCAGTGCGGACAAGTCGAGAATAGGCCTCCATTGTTTTTCTTTTCTTGGGACAAGGAATAATCTGGAATAAAATCCTTGGCCTTGTTCTGTGAGAGGAACCTTTTCTATAGCTTTCATTTGTAATAGGTTGGAAATTTGTTTTAAAGCCTCTGCCCTTTGATTCAGTGGCAGGATTGGCATGCCTTTTCTTTTTGGTAATGTATGAAAATGGAACCTGTATCCTTTGTCTATTATTTGCAGGGTCCATTTGTCCCTTGTAATACTGTGCCAATTTTTTGAGAATAAAGATAGCTTTCCACCCAAAGGTGCTTCCAATTGAGCCCTGGTTGGCGGGGTCAAGGTAAAGTCATTGAGTCTGTCCTTGTGCAGCAGTTGTAGGTCCTACACCACCTCTCTGGTTAGGAGGCTGCCATTGACGTCCTCTGTAGGAGCCTCTAGCTTGCCCTCTACCTCTGGCACGCCTGTTCTTGCCTCTCTGAAATCTCTCTGTGTCTGGAAAGGACCAATTCTTAGAAGGCCAATTTCTGCTGAATCTTGGTGGTTAGACCTGGAGAAAATCTTTGACTGTTTGTACAGATTTAGCCTTTTCCTCAAATTTCTTTAAGACCTCCTGAGCAGTGGAGCCAAATAACTTCTGCTTTTCCAGTGGCGCATCCAGAAGCTTTGCTTTAACATGATCTGGCAGAGTTTGTTCCTTCAGCCAAGCATGCCTACGTATGACTGCACCTGTCATTGCTGACCTACATGAAGCTTCCAATGCATCATAACCACACTGCAAGAAATGGTTGCTAACCTGTTGGGAGTTATGTACCAGATCCTGAAGTGACTTGCGATCTAGGGGTTCAGGTGAAGACAGTTTTTTATGCAATTCATCTAACAAATACTCTTGGTACTGTATCATATGGAATTGACAATTTAATGCCCTCATAGAAAGAGTGGAAGAAGTATACACTTTTTTACCCCATCTCTCTAAAGCCCTGAACTCCCTTTCAGAGGGGAGTGGATTTTTAGTAGTGGCAGTTGCAACCCCTTTAGGGCCCTGGGAAATGGTTTCTGGGTCAGCAGAGTGGGCCTTGTAAAGGAAATGATGCGAGTCCAGGACTCTGTAGTACCTATCGGGTTTGACAGGAGCCGGAGGAAGGGAGTCAGGGGAAATACTAGACTCAGAGTACACATCATCAATGACATTCAAAACAGGAGGAATAGCCAAAGGTCTATGCTGAGGTAAATGCAAAAAAGTCCTTAATCTCTTCCTAGAATCAGAGAATTCCTGGCCCTGCCATTTGAAATGCTCTCTCATGGAGTGAAGGGTCTCCCCAAAGGACAGCTCTTCAGGAGGGGAAGCCGAGGGAATAGATTCCTCTGCATCAGAATCCTCATAGGCCGTAAAGGCCTCCTCCTGGTAGTCTGATAGAGCAGAGCCATCTGAGGCCTCATCAGAGGACTGGGGATCAGTGGGCTCAACCCTGGGCCTTTTGTCTAGAGGAGGTTGAGAGCCCCTGTCCGGGTGTGGCTGAGAGCCCCTAATTAAGGAAATAAGGTCCTCAGCTAAACTTAAAATCTGTGAACCTGAAGTGGATCCCTGAGGAATAACCCTGGGAGGCAGAGATTTTGGCTGTTTAGCAGCTTTAGCCCTTGTGAATGCCTTAATGGACATGGATGCAGGAGGCCTGGATGCAGGAGGCCTGGCTGCTCCACGTGCTGGAGTAGCTTTGTCTAGGGAAATGGTGTCGGAAGTTTCCAGAGCACCGGTTTCAGAGGAAAATTCTATTACCGACTCAGAAGAGGCCTCCGGGGCCGAGGTTGTCGGTTGTGCGGTTTCGACGGTCGGAAGTACCAAGGACTCTGTTTCAGCCGAGACCGAGACAGAGACACTCGCGGTAGGCCTAGGGGTGGTTTCAGCCGAAACCACGGTCCGCGTGTCGGTCCTTGTCCTTCCGTTTTTTGGTTAAATGAGAAGTCGGAGTCTCCGACGGCATATTATAACAGAAACTAGCCCCAAAAAACTCCTCTGCAAACTCCGCCCGACGCCTAACAGTGCGTCGATTGAAGGAGGCACAGGCATTACAGGCCAAGACGTTGTGGTCTGGGCCTAGGCAGGGGAGGCAGTAAGAATGGAAATCCTTATGAGGTATTTGCTTCCCACAAGTTAAGCAATTATTAACTTTAAGCGTTTGATCTGACATCGGCTGAGGCAAGAAAGAGTCCCCAATGGGGTACTTAGCTTTTGAAGTCTTCGGTAGCTGAAGTTACAGGAGCTGGCCAACCGGCACTTGCGAACTGCTTCTGCTTCGGGCACCATGTGGCAAGAAAGACTGGGGAAAATGGCGTCGGCTGATGCTTTTATACCCTAGGCGCTCTGACGTCGGGGAAAGGGCGACATCAGCCGACGCCGGACCCAGACTTTGGGATCCGGCCGACCGAAGGGCTGCCTGAGGCAGGACAACCCATATGTAAGGACTGCAGATGCATCCTTGAAGGACATCTCCTGTATTGCAAGATGATATTAGCAGATTAAATATAAAGGAATATACAGCGGTAGGCAGTTCTTAGACTTCAATAACAACGACAACGTTTCTGATGTAATCTAAAGGGACTCAAGGAAAGCATATTTATAATGCAAAGTCTCAACTTGATTTTATAACAAGAGAAAACACTGTGATAAAGACTTATTCAAACTGCTAGAAAAGACAGACAAAATAAAGTTAAAAATACAAAGAGAAAAGGGCCTATTATTAGAAATGAAAATAAAATGCAGTGTTTCAGAAGATCCTCCAGCATAAAGTTTTTATTAGTTTAAAAAAGCCAAATTATATTCTTACTCTCCAAATTTTAAAAGCTTGCATAAGTTAACTCTTTTATGCAAAATGACACCAAGAACTAAACACAACAGTATATCTATTCCTAGTTGTAATACACAATATAATAATGTGGAAGAAATTCCAGACTATTAAAAAAATAACACCATAAGAAAATTAAAAATGTGTCAATTACATTTTCATTTTCTTCACTACTCTTCTGTGTTTTAAACAGGAATACACAAATACAATTTTTTCACAGTAAATCATGGACTGAAACTAAATGCCAAAACATGCATTATCATATCCTTTGGGAAGTTATCTACCCTGGGGAAATGCCACATTGACAATATGCCCTTAAAAGTTGACTCAGTTGTTCAGGATTTGGGAACTTATGTGGACACTGACCTAACTTTCGACCAGCATATCTCTATTATCATAACACAGTCCTTGTATACCACACAGCTTATAAACAAGGAGATTGTGTCTAGATGTAGGGATGTCAGAGATCAGAGCAATAAGTACCACCTTCAATAAATCAGCCTGATGAGTTGGTTCAAAGAGAAATGCAGTTAACTTCTCCAGCAACAAGGTATGATCCTACGAAGAACCACCTGTTTTCTAGGAGGCCTTATATGTAAAACCCCTTCCTAAAACTGTTTTACCAAAAACAGAGAGGAACGGGGGGGATCCATGGGCAGACATGCTGAAAGGAATGCAAGATGAACCTTGACAGGGGAATAAGAAAGGTCAGATAATAGTAACAGACAGATATTTCAGAAGTATGGGAACATAATCCGTGATAGGGTCATGGTAGAAAACCTTTTCCACTTGCCAGTTTACGATTTCCTATTAGCAGGCACACACAGATATTTCACAACTATGGGTACATAATCCCTGATAGGGTCATGGTAGAAAACCTTTTCCACTTGCCAATGTATGATTTCCTAGTAGCATTGCCAATGTATGATTTCCTAGTAGCATAGTAGCAGTGCCAATGTACGATTTCCTAGTAGCATTGCCAATGTACAATTTCCTAGTAGCATTGCCAATGTATAATTTCCTAGTAGCATTGCCAATGTATAATTTCCTAGTTGCATGCCAATGTACAATTTCCTAGTTGCATGCCAATGTACAATTTCCTAGGAGCATTGCCAATGTACAATTTCCTAGGAGCATTGCCAATGTACGATTTCCTAGGAGCATTGCCAATGTAGGATTTCCTAGTAGCATGCAAATGTACGATTTCCTAGTAGCACTGCCAATGTAAGATTTCCGAGTAGCACTGCCAATGTATGACTTCCTAGTAGCACTGCCAATGTATGACTTCCTAGTAGCATTGCCAATGTACGATTTCCTAGTAGCATTGCCAATGTATGATTTCCTAGTAGCGTTGCCAATGTACGATCTCCTAGTAGCAGGCTGTCTTGCCTTCCTTAGTACCGGCTGCACATAGTCATAAAAGAGGTACTTAAGAGATCATTGGTGCATTTTTCCTTGTCGTTTGGTACTTTAATTAGAGGCTTGGTCTTCTTTTGAAGGAAATGATGTCATATGAATTACCAGTTTTTAAATATAAATATGGTTGTATTTTCATTCAATTTTGTCTGATGAAGTTTGCTTAATATAGTAAACAAAAGCGCTAACTTTTAACTTGGATTCCAGTGTGGTTTGTTCTTCATCTAGTGTTTATTTTCAAGTGTTATTTCTTTGCTAGTTTTTGTTTGTTTACTTAAGAGATCAACTAACACTTGATTACTCAGTTTTGAAGTTCTTTGAGATTGGAGTGTACCAAACTCCCCATGTCCTTTGTGAATAGATCCACTCTGTGAGGAAGCTCGTGGTAACTATCCTTGGCCAGTTCCATAAAAAGGGAGAAAACATTTGTGTAAGTAAGCTTGGTATAACAACAGATGTTTGAATGATCACTGTTGCAGTAGCCCAAGCAAAATGGATTATATCCTGCCAACAATATAACAGAAGGTCAGCCTGCAAAGCTTTACACACCCAGACCATTAACCAGTTCAAGCTGAGCAGTCTAAAAAAACGGGTTTGAGCACCAAGTCCTTCAAAGTTTTCCTGACAATTGAGATAGGGAAGTTGTATCCCTGAGAGAATATAACTATGAAAAAAAAATATGAATGCCCACAACCTGGCAAAAGAACATACTAAAAAAACTAAGGGGGATGGAGGGAGGAAGGCAGATATGGCTACTGAAGCTGTGTTCATTCACACATCTACCATTATGGTAAGTTTACTTACATAGTTTACTATGTTTATCATATTGACCACTGCTGCAGTAGCCTAAGTTACATGGCTAGATTACCCTAACTTACAAAATTTGGGAGGGGGAAGGGTCCAGGAGCTCCCAGAGAATGGCCCAAGCAAAGCCTGATTTAGGCTTAGAGAAGGATTTGAGCTTGGAGTGCTTTATAAAAATATGTACAGAGGACCATGGTGCTGCTTCTAGAATACTTCTAGAATCCAACCCTTTCTGGAAAGCCATGGATGATGCCAAGACACTAGTGGAGTGAGCCTTAACTCTGCCCTGAATAATTTCACTACGGTGGGAACAACAAAAAGCAAGAGTCTTAGACATCCAGTCTGCTTTAACACATGTTGTTCCTCCTTCTTATCTTCACAAAATATGAACTTATCAGAAGATATGAGAAATCGTATTCTGTCAAGACAGTAATAGAGTTGTGTGTAGACAAAGGTATGGAGTATCCACAGTAATAGAGTTGTGTGTAGACATCACCGGTACGGAGTATCCACAGTAATGGAGTTGTGTGTAGACATCACAGGTACGGAGTATTCACAGTAATAGAGTTGTGTGTAGACATCACAGGTATGGAGTATCCACAGTAATAGAGTTGTGTGTAGACATCACAGGTACGGAGTATTCACAGTAATAGAGTTGTGTGTAGACATCACAGGTATGGAGTATCCACAGTAATAGAGTTGTGTGTAGACATGAAAGGTACGGAGTATCCACAGTAATAAAGTTGTGTGTAGACAAAGGTATGGAGTATCCACAGTAATAGAGTTGTGTGTAGACATCACAGGTATGGAGTATCCACAGTAATAGAGTTGTGTGTAGACATCACAGGTATGGAGTATCCACAGTAATAGAGTTGTGTGTAGACATCACAGGTATGGAGTATCCACAGTAATAGAGTTGCGTGTAGACATCAAAGGTATGGAGTATCCACAGTAATAGAGTTGTGTGTAGACATCACAGGTATGGAGTATCCACAGTAATAGAGTTGTGTGTAGACATCACAGCTATGGAGTATCCACAGTAATAGAGTTGTGTGTAGACATCACAGGTATGGAGTATCCACAGTAATAGAGTTGTGTGTAGACATCACAGGTATGGAGTATCCACAGTAATAGAGTTGTGTGTAGACATCACAGGTATGGAGTATCCACAGTAATAGAGTTGTGTGTAGACATCACAGGTATGGAGTATCCACAGTAATAGAGTTGTGTGTAGACATCACAGGTATGGAGTATCCACAGTAATAGAGTTGTGTGTAGACATCAAAGGTATGGAGTATCCTTTCTTCCTTATTCTCTGGTTCATGAAAGAAAACAAGGAGATGAAAAGCTTGGCTTACAGTAAACTCAGATACAAGGATTAAAAAGGATTAGTTCTCAAGGAAACTCTCCCTGTGGACAAAAGTGATAGTGCATGGAACACAGATACTCTGCTAACACAGGAAGAGCAACTTCCTTGTTAAAAGCCTCATGAAGAGAAACTTCCTTGTTAAAAGCCTCATGAAGAGCAACTTCCTTGTTAAAAGCCTCATGAAGAGAAACTTCCTTGTTAAAAGCCTCATGAAGAGCAACTTCCTTGTTAAAAGCCTCATGAAGAGCAACTTCCTTGTTAAAAGCCTCATGAAGAGCAACTTCCTTGTTAAAAGCCTCATGAAGAGCAACTTCCTTGTTAAAAGCCTCATGAAGAGCAACTTCCTTGTTAAAAGCCTCATGAAGAGCAACTTCCTTGTTAAAAGCCTCATGAAGAGAAACTTCCTTGTTAAAAGCCTCATGAAGAGAAACTTCCTTGTTAAAAGCCTCATGAAGAGCAACTTCCTTGTTAAAAGCCTCATGAAGAGCAACTTCCTTGTTAAAAGCCTCATGAAGAGAAACTTCCTTGTTAAAAGCCTCATGAAGAGAAACTTCCTTGTTAAAAGCCTCATGAAGAGAAACTTCCTTGTTAAAAGCCTCATGTCAGCCTAATGAGCTGGTTCAAACTGAGTGAGTTTTAGCTCCTCTAACACCAAATAAGATCCCAAGGAGGAGCCCTAGTTTTCTTGGAGGTTTCTTATGCAAAACTCCTTTCAAAACCATTTTAACATGAAAATGCATTGAAATAGGGGAATCCATGGGTAGACATGCTGAAACAGCTGACAAGTGAACTCTGATGGAGGAGCCATGGGATAGTAATTCATAAAATATTATAAACCCAGAGAAACAATAGCCCTGAATGGGTGCTGGTTATGTTTTTGTCACTGAAAAAATGTTTTCTATTTTCTAATAAATTATTTTCTAGTAGCTGGCTTTCTTACCTCATTCCTCAGTAAGCTGCCTAAAAGGAATTGCATAATGCAGGTAGTCAACTTAAGTTGTTAGTGGTCAGTATAGCAAATACCCCATGTTCCTGTGTAAGTAGATCAGTTCTGTGAGAGTGAACCTGTGGTGACTGCCCTTGGTCATTTCCAAAAGAAGGGTTAACCACCATTGTCTGGGACAGAAAGGAGTCACCCCAATGATCTTAGGGGCTTCCAAGAACAAGAAAAGGCATCTGTCTTCCAGGCTTTCTTGCATGGAGTCCTGAAGCAGAAGTTTGCCAACTGATTGTTGAGAGGAGGCAAAGAAGTCTACTCAAGGAACTCCCCACAGGTGGATTAAATCTTGGATGTCCCCAATCTAGTTTTCATTCGTGAAAGTCTGCATTTGTCTGTCTCACAAATTTGCTCTGACAGAATGTAGGATGCCTGTAGATTGGGATATAGCTTTACAGCACAGGCTCAATCTAACATGCCTAGTCTGCATAGGGGCCAAGACCTGTTTCCCCCTTGCTTGCTGATGTACTACATGAATATGGTAGTGTCTGTAAGAACATGAAGATGTCCTGGGAACAAAGACAATTCAGACTGGAGTGCTTCATTTAGAGAAAGCGGTTGTTTTATACTTATGTGATCATGTTTCTCCTTGTTGTCCCGGTTACCTTGCACTTTTATCCCACTTGACATTGCTCTGCAAGCAAAGTCTGAACAGTGGGTCATGCCTGACTGCTTTGGAGCAGGGGGGAGACTGTGATTTAGGGATATTTGATGTCTCCACCAAGCGAGTTACCTTCTGATAAATCTCAGAACTGGGATTTGAAAAGATAATGGGTGTCGTATCTACCCTCTTGCTGGGGTATCTGGTGATTCCAGAGGTATCCCTTGTAGAGGCAGAAGTCTGAATTGTAAATCCCAGAAACAGATCTAGATATATATCATTTTTTCCAGTGGAAGAAAAGCTCTTTGAACTGAGGTGTTGAGCAGACATCCTAGGAACACATTCCTATGTGATGGAGGCAAAAATGACTTTTGAACATTCTCTTGGATTCACAGATTGTCTAAGATTTCTCACCCAAAACAGAGATTCTTGATACTTTGAAAAAGATGCTGCAAAGATAAGCAAGTCATCAAAATATGGAAAAATATTTACACCCCGTCGCCTACAATGAACTATAGCTTGACTTGGTCGCTTTCTGAATACTCATGGTACAGTGGATAGTCCAAAGGGTAAAGCAGATAACTGATAATGTGATCTAGACACACAAAGCCTTACGAAACAACTGAAATCTGGATGAAAAGGGATGAGATGATTTGTAACTTTTAAATCTAGTGTTACTAGAAAACTTAAATGAGGAATAAGATGCAACATGTTGTGAAGTGATAGCATTCTGAACTTGAGCATTATCACAAATTGGTTTAGGAAAGAAAGATCCAGAGCTGGTCTCCAAGCATTTCCTTTCTTTGGCACCAAAACCATCCTTGAATAAAAACCTTTCCCAAACTGGGAAAGAGGAACGGTCTCTTTTACTTCCTGTGACGTGTTTTGGGAGGGGTAAATAGGGATATTTTAGTCTGGTGGGTGAATAACAACTCAATGAAAAGGAGGAATTTCTTCCTACTGCCATCTGTAACCTTGATTAATGATCTTCAGAACCCATTTGTCTGAAACTATCTGTTGCCAGAGAGAGAAATGGAAATTAGGCTTTCTGGAAGAGATTAAGGACTGCCAGGGTGGGGTGGGGTGGCATGGCTCCTTAGGTAATCATTCTGACTTGACGATCTAATGTTTTAAAAGGTTTCTGCTTTCTTTTTGGAACCTTTGTATCACTGTTTTTTAAATGTCTGCTTACAAACATTTTGCTGAGACTTTTTATTTTGTTTTTTGGCAAAACTGGATGGGAGGATAGAAAATCCCTTGGAGAATTCAAGATAGTCGTTCAAGCCTGTTTTATAACTGTAATTCTTAACACCCACAATCTATCTCTTAAAATAATTGTTAGGAATTCTTTCTAGTCCAGATGTTTGGGCAAAGCTGTAAATGCAGGCAGCACCACAGTATTTTATATGTGGTCTTAATACAGCCTTATCAAGGGGTATTAAAACTCTTTCATCACAACTAGAGATACTACAGAGAATTTCTCCAATACCACTTTCTCACTATTAATATTAAATTATCATAATTTTTTCAGTTTACAGTCCACTACCAGACCTAAATCCCTGGTTTTGCCCTCACTACATATAAAAATAACATCCTAGGCACAAGGAAAACAAGGATTATTTGGCCCAAAGTGCAACACCTAGGTTTTACTGGCCTTAAAGGGGTCTACATCACATCATCGAATCTCACTTCAGTGAATGGCTCTTCATCTAACTAATCACTGAAGCTACTAATAAGCGAACAAACTTCTCAGCAAAATGTTTCCTAGGGAAACAGATGGTGGTCCACCCTAGCGACTGTAAACAAAACCAAACAAGCGTAACACCAATGCAGGTGGGAGGCTATACCTCCCACACCCCCCTAACTAAATATACCAACTCTCAGATTGCACTACAGTGAGGAAAAGGGCAAATTCCAGATGGTGGCCAACTGTCAGTTTGCTCTAGGAAACATTTCGCTGAAAGGTTTGCTTGCTGATTGTTGGCTTCAATGATTAGTTGTTCAATGAAGAGCCATTTGCTGAAGTGAGATTCAACAATGTGATATAGACCAACCTTAAAGGCCATGCTTGTATTTAAAGACCATAAGTGAATGGTACCCTTTCTGACAAACTCCAAAATTGGAAAAAAATTCCAGAGGATGAGAAGAGTAGGTCCACATATTTTAAAGAAGCTATTGAATTTTTCTCACTGTAAACTGGCAAGAAGAATCATAAGAATCATGAGAATCACAGAAGCCATGAAATAAGATCCTGATACATTTTCTTTCTAATGTATTAGACTGACTGGAGAAGGTCAGGAAAGTTTTCTGATAAAAATCCACCTTTCCCTGAGTAAGGAAAGCCTTTTCCACAGAAGTGTCTATAAGGCAGCCAAAAACACAATTTTGAGTGATGGGGACAAAGAGGGTTTTTTTTAACATTTACCTGGAACCTCAGATTGGCAAGGAGTGAAGAAGCCCATGTTAACAACTCCTGACATCTGGCAAAAGACTTTGCAAAGATAATCAAGTCACCTAAATAGGGAAAAAATGGGAATTTCTTGCTGTCTGCAATGACTCAGTGGATCCAGACACTTGGTAAACACTCAGAGTGGTACATAAAAAAAGCAATCCAAAGAACTGATAATGTGATCTGACACAGAGAAAGTACAGTTGTATAAGTTAACTTGCTATAACAGTAGATGTCTGAATGATCACTGCTGCAGTCTAAGCAATATGGGTTACAGCAGACGTGTCCAACCTGTGGCCCTCAGAGCTCTTCCATGCGGCCCCCGACCTCTAACTGCAACATCGATGTACCCATGCCTCAAAACACGTTTTTTGTTTTGTGTTTACACCCGTGGCCTGCAATTCTAATGTCGGTGTGCGCATGCGCCAAAGCACCCTTCTAGTTTTGATTTCTTTGCGCCAAAGAAGGATCTGTGTGTTCGCGCCTTTACTTTGAGCCAAAGAATCAGTGTGTGAGTGTTCTTGCTGAAGAGGGACTCGTGTATGGATTTGCAGCCATTGCCTTTGAAAGGGACAGCATTTACCTGTGTTAATAGGTAAGTACAGAGTGTGTGAGTGAGTGCATGCATGAAAGCAGAATGTTTGTCTATGTGAAAGAAGGAGAGAGTGTGTGTGTGTGTGTGTGTGTGTGTGTGTGTGTGTGTGTGTGTGTGTGTGTGTGTGCGCATGACAGAGAGAGACACATGCACAAAGAGGCTAACGGTGATCAATTTACCTACTGAACACAAATAAGTTAGCTCACAAATATATCGTACATTAAAAGTACACTTTCATTAAATTGCGGCTTTCCTAACAGAGAAAGTGTATTGAATATGAAATAATACCTCTCAAGTGTATGGATTTTCGCTTCATCTTCCAATTTGTGTCTTTTGCTTAGGAAATAAAAGTAGTCATCCAAGGTAATGCAATTCCAGGGAGTAAGAATGAGACAGCAGCCTAGGGTTACTGGGTTAGTAGTTGATTGACTTTGTGGGACTGCAGCATATAAAGTTGAATTGTTTTTTCTGAGAAACAAAACAGCACCCAGTACTGTTCTGTCATTGGTGGGTTCTAAGCAGTGGCAGATTGGAACACAACAAGCATAGCTTTAGTGGATCATCAATACTGGCAGATCAGGTAGGACAATGTAATTTTTTAAATGTTGGGGGTTTTAGTGTGTATGTGTGTGTTTATGTGTTGGGAGGGCTGCAACAGTAGATGATTATTAAAGACAGGGACTTACAGACTGTGTAGAATATGTTTCTTTGTTTCAAAACCTGATACTTGGGTACTAGGCATGCGGAAATTAGATTTTTTAAGACACAGCTTCTTGCCATTTGCAGTGAATGGATATTTACATTTAATGGACAATGCTAGCAGTATGAGTGTGGTCCTATAGGGATGCCAAGTCTGCTACCGCCAATGTCTTGTAAATTGACCTGGAAATGGATATTGGGATGTTACTGAAAAGATGCAGTAAATAGGCTTAGAAATATAGTTTAATTAAACAAAGTGCACTTGAAATAAATTAAATTATGGCCTGCAAATTGCAGGTAGTCCAGAACCTGGTAGATTGTATACCATTAGACTTAATTAGGGAGAGCTATCATTCTGGGGAAATATGCAGCCCTAGTTTCAGTGAAAGCCTGGTGGTTGTTTGCAGGTAGGAAGTTGCAGGATGTGGATGCAATGTGTTTTATTTATTATATTTAATGCATTTGTCATTTCAAAGCATGGCTTTCTTTGTTGCAAAAGAGCCATATAGTGCTTAACTGACGATGGGATAGAAAGATTATAAATGATGTATAATGTTTGCAGCTACAGTTGTTTCAATGGTGTCTGTGATGTATAACTATTTTTGGGCCTGTGTCCCACTTTTAATTTTTGCTTTGTCCAGATTTCTTGCTGTAAGGTTGAGAGGTATGGTTCCATACTAAATCAGAAGGTCGTATTTATCTTGAAAGATTTTTTCACCATAATTATGAGAAACAGAGCTTTTTTAATATCTCTTCTTATTTCCAATATAAACTGCCATGTAACCTTGCGAATAACCTTCTTAAGCTACTTTAATTCTTTGGGAATTGACAGGTATGCTTCATTGGTTCGGATGTAAGCACGAGTGCTAATGTGACAGCTCAGTAAACTGTCAGTCTGTGAATAACTTCTGCACAAATTAACATGTCTGAATGTCAAATTGCTTTAGATTGGAGGGAAGTTATATGTTTACTCCAGTATGTAGTACGATCTTTGAGAGTTTATGGATTTCTTATTGATTCACTTTTTGCTTAGCAGTTGTTTGTTGATTTATAAATGGTCCTTTTGGTGGTGGGAAATTGCATGGATGACTCCATCTCTATTATGATTTTTTTTTCCAGATATTTTGACCTCCAGACAATTTCATTCAGCGAGTGTGTCTCATGTGATTACTGAGGTTGCCTGCTTTACAAGTAGAGGCTCCTTGTGTGTGTGTGTGTGTGTGTGTGTGTGTGTGTGTGTGTGTGTGTGTGTGTGTGTGTGTGTGTGTGTGTGTGTAAGAGAGATTTTAATATGCATACTGAATATATTTTTGCAAATGGAATTCTTAGTTAAATAGGCCCCTCTTCTTGGGCAAGTAGACCTGAGTAACCAATATTAGATCTTAGCCATCCAGCTAGGAAAGTTTAGTATGTGGATTTTCCATCCGGTTTGAGGAAGACTATGCTACTTACTCAAGGAGTACATTTATCATCCAGTTGCCGTGTTGCTGAACTAGCGAGAGACAGAGGAAAGCAAGAAGCTTTTTAGTTTGCTTAGATAATTAAGTGAACTTAGTCCTTTGACTATTTTTGTCAGAAATGGCTGCAGTCTTTCTTTTGGCAGGGTGTTTTGCTGAGGCACATGCTAAAAGGGGTGTTGCACTCAATAATGGATCTTATAAAGGAAGAATACAGGGATGTTATGACCTCCTTGTCCTTGGATGAGATACCCTTACTAATGAGGTGGGCCATGTAAAAAGCTCTCTGTACAACGGGGACAACATGGTGGTCAAGTGTCAGTTTTTTTATCAAACTGGGTGCCCAAGCCCCCCACGACTAACTGCGTGCATACAACATTGTTAATAATGTGATAATTTGTGGGGACATCACTCTCCCCAAAGGGGATGATGATGCATTTTTTGGCATTTAGCTTGAGGCCATGTTTCTGGCACCAGTCATTTGTTTGGGTGAGACCCTCTTGTAGCTTATTCAGAATTATTTTATTAAGTCAGTAATCTGAATTCTTTACTTTATTGCAAATTTGTTGACTTATTTTTGTGGATTATAGCCACGGTGGTGCAGCAGTTAGCGTTGTCACCTCACAGCAAGAGGTTCACCCGTTCGATTCTCGGCTGGAACGCCTTCTGTGTGGAGTCTGCATGTCCTCCCTGCGGTTGAGTGACGCTAAAGACATGCAGGTAGGTGCGAGCGTGAATGGACGTACCTTCTTTGAATGTTGGGTGTCAGGCTGGCAACTCGGCACTGTAAAAATCCACTGGCAATCATGAGCGGACCCTAACCGGGAAAAGCCAAAAGACTTTTATAGTATTGTGGAACTGCTAATGTTGACATTTTACATAGCTGGACTGCTGGAGTGGTATTCCCATTGAGAAATGCTAGTGCTGTAGTGAATATCTGTTTATTTGTAAAAAAAAAAAAAAAAATGTATACATATTGACTAAGATGTTAGAGTTAACTCTTAGAAATTTAGAATTAGAATAAGAATGAGAATTTTAAGGCAAATAATAGGCATTTATTACATTCATTACATTGTTCGAATGCACCTACAGTACAGTCAGAAGGTAGACTTTGGTCACCCGTGGCAGCAAAAGAGTTAACTATACGATATATTTTATATGCAGCCCCAAGACAATTTCTGTTCACTCAATGCCGCCCCGGCAAGCCAAAAGGTTGTAAAGATAGAAGTTATGTTCTTACCATAACGTTCCATGTTAGTTGTCTTCTTCTCGCCTTCTTTCTTGCTGGATGGGTTCGGAGCCGACCTCGGCTCCGACTCGGCCACTCTAAAAGCTCGAGGGTTGGTTCCACCGGCTCGAGGCTCCCCTTATATCCCACAATGCTAGGCGGTATTACCTCAGATCTCATTTGTAAGCTAGGCCCAGCCAATAATAAATCCAGAAAGTACAGTTTTGTACCTACCATAAATGTAGATGTTCGAAGATCCACATTGCTGCAGTCCTTACTTATGGGTAGTCCGCTGTCCTCGGTCGGCCCGAATACCAAAGTATTAGGCTGACGTCGGTCATGGGCGCTTAGATCTGACATCAGAGCGTCAGGGTATAAAGGCGCATGACCGACGTCATATCCTCAGTCTTTTCTTGCCCCAGATGTCAGAAGGCCAAACCAGAAAGGCCACAGCCAAAAACAGAATACCTCCCAAAAACATGCCCAACAACAACCATCACCTAAAGCATAACACCAAGTCTAACTACAGTGGGGAAGGAGGGAGGGTAAATTGGACTGCAGCAATGTGGATCTTGAACATCTACATTTATGGCAGGTACAAAACTGTACTATGTTCTTCATCTCACATTGCTGCAGTCCTTACTTATGGGTAGAATCCCAAAGCAACGGGAAAGGGAGGATGGTAAAAATCATAAAGCATTAGGGGCGCTAAAATGCCCTGTAAAATTGCAGTGGCAAATCCAGCCCTAGACTTAGAATAAAGAGGAAGGTGGTAATGTTTAGAAAAGGTATGCACTGAACTCCAAGTAGCTGCCTCCAAAATGTCTTTGTAGCTACCCCTTAGAAAGGCCGTAGAAGTAGCAGTAGCCCTAGTGGAATGAGGCCTGATTCCAGCAGGAATCTCCTTACCATGATGGGAATAACAGAAAGAAATACAAAACCCAATCCATTTAGAAATAGTTTGTTTTGAAACAGGTTTACCCTGTGAACCCAAAGCAAAAGAAACAAACAATTGCTGAGACTGTCTGAACTCCTTGGTTCTGCTCAAATAATAACGCAACTGCCTGTGAATATCCAAAGTATGCAAAATTTTCTCCCCTTTATTTTGGGGGTTTGCATAAAAAGTAGGCAAATGAATAGTTTGATTTAAGGCCACACTAGAAACCACCTTAGGCATAAAGGAAGGATTAGTACGCAAAGATACCCTATCAGGAAAGGCTCCACTGCCATGAGGGCCTGTAATTCAGAAACCCTTCTTGCAGAGGTAATGGCCAACAAAAAAGCAGTTTTCCATGACAAATACTTTAACTCGGCAGCAGCTGCAGGCTCAAAAGGTTGTAGAGTAAGTTTTTCCAACACAAAATTGAGATCCCAAGCAGGAGTAGGAGCTCTACGTGGGGGTCTTATATTCTTTGCCCCTCTAAGAAATTGCTTAAACCAAGGATGAGAGAATAAAGGAGGGTGACAATCATAGTGAGCCGAAATGGCTGCAGCATGGACCTTTATTGAGGAGAAAGACAAACCCTTGTCCAATAACCCAGTAAGATATTGAAGAGCAACACTTAAATCAGGTTTGGAGACATCAAAGTCCTTTCCTTTGCTCCAAATAAGAAATCTCCTCCATTTATCAGCGTAAACTTTCCTGGTACTAGGCCTCCTGGCCTCCAAAATAACATTCAAAACTTGTTGTGGAAGCTGAGACCCTCCAGAGTCTAAAACAGAATATGCCAGGCTGTTAGATGTAGAGACTGAATCTTGACATTGAGGAAGTGACTGTCCTCTTGTGACAAAAGGTGCGGAATCAAAGGCAGAGGCCATGAAGGTTCTCGTACTAAGCTCCTCAGTAGTGGGTACCAGTGTTGTCGAGGCCAATCCGGTGCTATCAAAATCATGGTTGGCTTGTCTTGTCTGGCCTTCAAGAGTACCTTGGGAAGAAGAGGCAGAGGTGGAAAGGCATATACATGCAGATTGTTCCAACTGAATGATAGAGCGTCCACCTTCCAAGCTGTGTGATGAAACATTTTGTGCAAAACTTTGGCAACTGGTAATTTAGTGGAGAAGCGAACAGATCTATGTCTGGAGTTCCCCATAACACTGTCAACTGTTGAAATACATGAGGATCCAATTTCCACTCGTGAGGATCCACTATTTGTCTGCTCAATACATCTGCTAAGGAGTTCTGTGCTCCTGGTAGAAACCTTGCCTGAAGATTGAGGTGTAGATTGAGAGCAGTTTCCCACAGAATCATCGCTTGTCTGCAAAGAGGGTAAGAATGGGTTCCCCCCTGCTTGTTGATGTACCACATGACAGTAGTGTTGTCTGTTTGAATCAACACCTGCCCTGGGTGAAGTAAATCTTTGAAAGCCATCAATGCAAACTGGACTGCTAACATTTCCTTCAAGTTGATATGCAAATGTTGGAGTTTGACAGGCCACGTGTTTTGCACCCATTTTCCATTGAGGTGTGCTCCCAAGCCTTGTCCGAGGCATCTGTCGTTAGAATCTGACTCGCCTCTGGCCGGGTCACAGAGAGTCCCTTGTTTAGGTGACATTCCTGAGCCCACCACAAAAACTCCTTCCGAATGCAAGGTATTATCTGAATGACAGTGTCTAGATCTTGGCAGTGCTGTGTCCATACATTTTTGAGATACCATTGAAGCTTCTTCATATGCAATTTGGCATTGGGAAGCACCAGAATACAAGATGCCATGAACCCCAAGGCTTGAAGGACTGTCCTTGCAGTCAGCCTGGACCGTAGAGACATTTGATGGAAATAAAGAGAAAGGCTTCTTTGTTTGTCCGAGGTCAAAAAGGCCATCTGGGAAGCTGTATTCAGTCTCACACCCAGAAAGCACATGTCCTGAGAGGGTACTAGACTGGACTTTGTTTCGTTCACAGAATACCCTAGGCATCTTAACACTGCCATCACATACTGTAGATGATGAAGAAGTTCGTCCTTTTCCTGTGCAATAATCAGGCAATCGTCCAAATAAGGATAAATCTGTATTCCTCTTAGTCTGAAAAAAGCTATCACTGGAGCCAGAACCTTTGTGAACACTCTGGGCACAGTAGATAAGCCAAAGGGCAATGCAGAGAACTGATAATGTAAATTTCCAGCCCGAAAACGCAGGTACCTCCTGCAACTGGGCCTGATAGGAACATGAAGGTAAGCCTCTTTGAGGTCCAGAGTAACCATCCAGTGATCTTTTCCCAACAGAGGTAAAAGTTGTTGTAAAGTCAGCATCTCGAACTTTGGAATGTCCAGGTAAGTGTTGAGGATAGATAAATCCAAAATTGGTCTCCACGTGTTCCCTTTCTTTGGAACTAGAAACAGGCGAGAATAAAATCCTAGGCCCACTTCTGACCGAGGAACTGGCTGTATAGCTCCTATTTGAAGAAGTAAAGAAATTTGTCTGCGAGCCTCTATCCTTTGCCGAGGAGGGACGTCTGGCATGCCTTTGAAAGGAGGCATGGTATGGAAATAGAACTTGTAACCTCGGTTTATAATGTCCAATACCCATTTGTCCTGGGTGACTAAATGCCAATTTTGCTTGAAAAGAGCCAACTTTCCTCCCAAAGGAGCTGCCAGGCAAGAAGAATCTGGCAGCTGAAAATGTAGGTCATTGGGCCTGTTTACGAAAGGACTGGCCCCTGCCCTCACCAGCAGATTGAGCAGGCGAACTCCATTGTCTCGGCCTGAAAGTACTCTGAGCTCTGCCCCTACCACGCCTAGATCTACCCCTAGACTGAGAATCAGAAGAAGGGTACGTCCACCCCTTAGTAGGCCAATTTCTACTAAACTTTGGAGGTTGTACCTGCAAAAAAATCTTTAACAGTCTGCATAGACTTAGCCTTGTCTTCCATTTTCTTTAAGACTGACTCCACAGGAGGACCAAACAAAACTTCAGACTGTAAAGGGGCATCTAGAATTCTAGACTTAACATGCTCAGACAAATTCTGATCCTTAAGCCAGGCGTGCCTACGAATAACTGAACCAGTGGCAGCCACCCTAGAAGAAGCCTGTAAAGCATCAAAACCACATTGCAAAGAGTGCTTACCCACCTGTTCAGAAACATGCACTAAATCTTGCAATTCTTTACACTCTAAGCCCTCTGCCAAAGCATCCACTTTAGACCTTAGCTGAGAAAGGAGGAAATTCTGATACTTCAACATATGAAACTGGCAGTTCAAAGCTCTCATTGCTAAAGTAGAAGAGGTATACACCTTCTTACCCCATCTATCCAAAGCTCTAGCTTCCTTATCTAGAGGAACCGGATTCTTAACAACAGAGGCTCTAACACCCTTAGGCCCCTGACTAATAGTTTCTGGGTCCGCCCCAGGACTCTTATACAGATATTTATGAGCCTCAGGTACCCCGTAATACCTGTCCGGTTTAACTGGGGCAGGAGGCACAGAATCTGGATTAAGGGAAGCTTCCGAAAAAACATCTGAAACAACATCCAAAACCGGAGGTATGGCTAAGGGTCTATGCTGTGGTAAAAACAAGAACTCCCTAAGTCTCTTCCGTGAATCAGAGTAATCCTGTCCCTCCCACTGAAAATGCTCCCTCATGGAATGCAGAGTTTCTGAAAATGAAAAATCCTCTGGAGGAGAAGCAGAAGGAGTGGAATCCTCTGCATCAGCATCAGAATAAGGAGGGAAATCTTAAATGTCTTCAGCAGAAGACTCTGAATCATCTGAGGCCTGCTCCAAACTTTCCAACTCTGGCTCCATCCTGGGCCTTTTATCAGGAGGGGGAATAGAACCTCTAATTAAAGTAATCAAATCCTCTGCCATTTTAAGCATGTGCTTTTTAGGCACAGACCCTGAAGAACCAGAACTGACACCAGAGGAAGGCAAGACAGACCTGCCCTTAGAAGGGGCCTTAGAAACAGTAGCAGAAGGCCTAACCACCTTAGGCATAGAAGGGAGAATAGTAACCTGAGAGGCCCCTTCAGCCTGACCTGCCTCCTGAGAGGCCACATCCTGTAAAATCAAAGTTTCCCCCTGGGACTCAACAGAAACTTCAGCCGGATCCACCTGTTCAGCTGTAGCTTCTAAAGGTCCGGCGTCCAAAACGGACGAATCATCCTGCCTAGGCTTTAAAGATTTGTCTTTGCGCTTCTTAGTAGAAGCAGGCATCGGAACATCCGACGGCATATTATAATTACACCTTTTGCCAAAGACTAACCTAGCGCAATCTAACCTCCGTTTTATAGTGCGCTTATTAAACCTAGCACAAAACCGACACCCGACTACGTGCTCGTCCCAAACAAGGAATACAAAGCGAGTGGTAATCCCTATGCGGTATCTGTTTCCCACAAGAAATACAATTATTCACTTTTTCTGACATCCGGTAAGTAACTGAGGCAAGAAAAAACAAAAATATTCCCCAACGGGGTACTTAGCCCAACTTGGTATCGGTCTGAAACTCCGAAAACGAAAAATTTCAGAATGCCAAACGGCACTTGCAACGCTGCTTCTGCATCGGACCATGCGGCAAAAAAGACTGAGGATATGACGTCGGTCATGCGCCTTTATACCCTGACGCTCTGATGTCAGATCTAAGCGCCCATGACCGACGTCAGCCTAATACTTTGGTATTCGGGCCGACCGAGGACAGCGGACTACCCATAAGTAAGGACTGCAGCAATGTGAGATGAAGAACATCTACTGGAAATGGGAAAAACCCACCTCTATAAAAAGAAAGGAAGAAGGTGACCTGAAACCTGATGAAGGAATATATGCATAGTATAGCATATACATATATACAATAGAGGTGGTAGAAAGAGAGGTCACAATCAAACTCCTCTAGGTCTGTCCAGGCTAGGGGGAAGGAGGGTGGGACGCAAGAAAGAAGGCGAGAAGAAGACAACTAACATGGAACGTTATGGTAAGAACATAACTTCTATATGTTAAGTTGTCTATCTCGCCTTCATTCTTGCTGGATGGGACCGTCCCTAGCACCTTGTCCCGGTGGCCTATCGGAACAGACTCTTGAGAACAGTGGAACCAAAGTTAGCTCTATGTCTAGAAGCTAAATCCAACTTATAATGAGAAATGAAAGTGTGAGGAGTAGCCCAAGTAGCCGCTGCACAAATGGTGTCAATGGGCAGCCTGTCTTGGAAGGCTATAGAAGTAGCCAAAGCTCTGGTGGAGTGGGCCTTAGGTTTGTTAGGCAGCTTTTGGTGTCTAATTTCATAAACAAAGGAAATCAGAGATGTTAGCCATCTGGAGAGTGATACCTTCGAAACTGAAAGTCCCTTTCTGCCTTCTACATAAGAGACAAACAACTGGTCAGTTTTTCTGATCTGTTTGATCCTATCCAAATAATACCTTAACTGACGATGAACATCTAGCCAATGCAATTTTTGTTCAGACCTGTTAGAAAAGTTAGGAAAAAACACAGGGAGGTCAATGCTTTGATTTAGGTTAGACGCAGAGGCTACTTTAGGTAAAAAAGATGGATTGGTTCGTAAGGATACCCTGTCTTTATGAAACAATAGATACGGTGGTCGACAGCTGAGTGCATGAAGTTCTGAGACCCTTCTAGCTGAAGTAACGGCTACCAGAAAGAGAGTCTTCCAGGATAGCAATTTCAATGAACAGGAAGCTGCAGGTTCGAAAGGGGGAAGAATCAAAGATGTGAGAACTAAATTAAGGTCCCAAGAAGGAGGAGGATTTCTTATAGGAGGTCTGAGAAGAAAAACTCCTTCAAAAAGCTTTGCAAAGCTTGTGAGACATGATGGCAGAATCTGAAATGCCCACATGAAAGTTAGATATAGCTGCCAATTAGACTTTGAGAGTAGAAGGAGATGAACCTGCGTAAAAGAGTTCAGCTAGAAAATCAAGAACTATTTGGATGGGAGCAGTGAAAGGATCTAAGTCCCTTCCTTAAGCCCAATAGGCAAAACGTTTCCACTTACTAAGATAAATCTTTCGAGTGGAAGATTTATGGGAAGCTATCAAAATATCTCGAACAGTGTGAGATATTTGAGGAAGCCTGGCTAAGGTAGGAACTGGAGGAACCAAGCAGTGAGGTTCAAAGATGGGAGGGAGCGATGAAACTGACCCGACTGATGGATCAAAAGATCTGGAGCTAGGTCCAGATGCCAGGGTTGCTCCAACAGAAATTGATGTAGAAAGGGGAACCAAACCTGTCGAGGCCAGTAAGGAGCAATGAGGATCAATGAGGCCTTCTGAGCGATAGCTTTCTGTATCACTTGAGAGATTAGTGGGAAGGAGGGAATGCATACAGAAGTCCCCGGGGCCAAACTTGGACTAGAGCGTCTCTGCTGGGCTGGCCTGGTAAGGGGAAGAGGGTGAAATAATCTTTGCTCTTGCTGTTTTGGGGAGTAGCAAAAAGGTCGCAGCAAGGCTGACCCCACTTGAGAAAAACTTTCTCCAAGATCGAATCTTTCAGAGACCACTCGTGAGGCATGAGGATAGCTCTGCTCAACTTGTCCACGATAAGATTGGACTTCCCGGGAATGTGCGTTGCTATCAGAAAACGCTGAGAAGAAATCGCCCATTGCCACAGTCTGAGTGCTTCTCGACATAGGGGGTAGGACTTGGTTCCGCCTTGTTTGTTGATATACCACACTACAGACATGTTGTCCGTCTGAATTGCTATCGTTCCCAAGGGAAGAGAGTCTTGAAGGGCTTGCAACGCTAAAAGCACTGCTCTCATCTCTAGAACATTTATATGCAAGTGGCGTTCGATTGGTTGCCATATGCCCTGGACTGTTCTGCCCTGATAATGCCCCCCCCACCCGATCAGGGAGGCGTCCGTTGTCAGAGTAGCAACCGGAGGGGGAAGGACAAAGGGTCTTCCTAGGAAGAGCTGGGGGGAAGAAATCCACCAAAGAAGATGATTCCTGCATGCTTGCGTAATCACAATGGTGTGGGACATCGGAAGTTGCTGGTACGACCACTGTGTGAAGAGCATCCATTGAAGGATTCTCATGTGAAATCTGGCTAAAAGAAGTAGAGGGATAGCAGCTGCCATAATCCCCAGTACTTTTAGAACCAATCTGACTTTGACTCTGTTGCTGTGGAATAGAAGGGAGACCAGTTTGTGTATGTCTGCTATTCTTTGGTCTGTAAGTCTTGCAGACATGTTGACTGTATCTAGATTTACGCCTATGAAGGTAATAACACGACAAGGCGACAAAACAGACTTTTCGCAATTTATTGAGATACCTAACTTTTGAAAAATGCGAAAGGTGTAGTCTCTGGCAATCAGAAGAAGATGCTTGGTAGGAGCTGTGAGGAGCCAGTCGTCTAAGTATGGAAACACCTGGAATCCTTGACATCTCAGATGAGAAGCTACCACTGCCATGCATTTGGTAAACACCCGGGGGGCAGTGGTGAGTCCAAAGGGCAGGGCTCTGAATTGAAAGTGACTGGTTCCCAGCCTGAAGCGGAGGAATCTCCTGGAGCGTCTGTTCATTTTTATATGATAGTACGCATCCTGAAGGTCTATAGAGCACATCCAGTTTTCCTTTCCCAACAGGGGTAGGATGGATTGTAGCGTGACCATCCGAAATCTTGTTTTCTTGACAGACTTGTTCAAGATACTGAGATCGAAAATTGGTCTCCAGTCCCCTGTTTTCTTTGGCACCAAAAAGAACCTGGAGTAGATTCCGGATCTTTGCTGGTCTGGCACTGGCTGAATGGCTCTTTTTGCAAGCAGCTTTGAAATTTCCAATGCTGCTAGATCCCTTTGAGCAGGTGGAACATCTGGAAGGGATTTTTTGGATTGGTTTGGAATGCGAAAGAACGGAATGGAATAGCCTTCGGAAATAATGGACTGTACCCACTTGTCTTGAGTTAGGGATCACCAGGCTTCTGGGTACAGTGATAATCTTCCCCCAACTGCCTCCGAAGGTGGACAGTCGGGCAACACCTCAAGGATGCTGGAAGGGCTTATCGGAAAGGGTTTCCCAATTGCCCTGGTTCTGCGGACCCCCCCAGCCTCTAGGGCGACGTCTACCATTATTGTTCCCCCCTCTGCCTCTAGAGGGGAACTGACTCTGTGCGTCAGGCAAAGTTCCTTGAGATTGTTTGCGGAACCACATCTTTCCACTTTTCTGGCCTTTGGGGTAAGGTCTAGAAGGAGTAGAAAAACGGACTCCGATGGCAGAAAGAGTTTTGCCATCTGTCTCGCACCTTGTCAAGGTTTCTTTCACTTGAGGACCAAAAAGAGACGATCTATCAAACGGGGAATTAGTGAAAGACGTTTTAAAGGGATCTGCAAAATTGCACAGCCGCATCCAGGCATGCCGGCGTAAGGCCACACCTGTCCCTGCGGCTCTGCTCGCTCCATCAGCCGCATATGAAAGGAGGCGCATGGAGGAGTTAGCTATAGAATTTAGGGTAGCCAGCTGAGTGTTCATCTTATCCTGAAAACCCGCAGCTGTAGGATCCTTTAACATCTCACTCGCTTCCTTGATCAGGTCTCTTTGAAGACGAGTGAAATGACAGAGGTAGTTCAGCGAACGCATAGCAAAGGTCGCTGACGAAAACATCCGCTTCCCGTACCTGTCCATAGACCTAGATTCCTTGTTAGGAGGATGGACAGGCACCGAAGGATCAGCTAGCTCTTTCTTAGTGGCAGCAGCTACCACCATAGCATCCACAGAAACTCCCTTAGTCAGAAATTGCTTATCTGCTGGTGCTGTGATAAACTTTGAAGGTCTCCTGGGGGTAGGGTCCACAGAGTCAGGAGCCGTCCAAGCCTTTTTAGCTACCACCTGCATGAGGGGGTCAAAGGGAGGGGACACCCAGGAGGTGGAAGGGCGAGAGCCAAACGCCTCAAGATACACAGTTTCATCCTCCGAAGGGTTAAGGGCTGGCCAATTTCCCCTCTGTTTCAGGATCTCTAGAATGTCTGCAAAGGAGACATCTTCAGAAGGGGAACGGGGAACCCCCAGAATCCTCTAAATCTGTGTCAGAGGTGACAGACTCAGGTGAGTCTATGTGCTTCCTCTTACACTTTCTCTTCCTAGGGGGCTCCCCTGCCAATTCAGGAGAGGCCTCGGAAGAGG
Source organism: Protopterus annectens (assembly GCF_019279795.1). Taxonomy (NCBI): domain Eukaryota; kingdom Metazoa; phylum Chordata; order Ceratodontiformes; family Protopteridae; genus Protopterus; species Protopterus annectens. Next base: position 24,125,487 of record NC_056743.1, read on the forward strand.
ATGAGATCCCCACAGGGGATTCTTGAGGAGCTGGCTCTCTGCGGTCTGGGATGAGGGAGTGAGTAGACATAACCTGAGGCACCGAAGAGGGAGGGGCGGACGGAGCCGACTGTGGAGTTGAACCAGGTTCCAACACACTCCGCATGACCTCGAATGCACCTCTGTCAGGCAGAGCCAGAGGTCCCCGCTCCGAAAAGCTGAAAACCTCCCTCGGCACCGACAGCGATGGCTCCGAGGCCAATGTCGGAGCCGAACTCACCAGCGTCGAAGCACCGAGAGGGAGAGCGGGGTCGGACAAGGGTCCGATGCCACTCACCCCCTCGGAGCCAATGAGGGAAGTCCGGCGCCGAGATTCTTCCAAGGAAGAAATCGGAGCCGACGACGGAGCCGAAGACAATTGTATCGGCTCCAACGGTATCACAGTCTCGGGTCCGAAACGCCCCGGCTCCGAGCTCAAAGGAGTCGGAGGAGGAATATTCTGAGATATAGGGTTGAGCATCGACTGATGAGTCGGGCTCTGAAGCATCTGGGCCAGTGCCTCGGACTTAAGAAGTCGACTCACTACCCTCTGAAGGTCATGGTCCGAAAGCCTCGAAGACCTAGAGGAGTGCGATCTATGGCTCCGTTCAGACAGTAGGGGAGAAGCTGGAGCCAAATGAACGGAGCCGAGGGACGGTGACCTTGACCTCTTCCTAGATGTCGGCTCCGAAAGCCTGATCGGAGCCGACATAGCTTTCAAAACCTCGGCTCCGGCCGGAGCCGAGGGAACCACCGAAGTGGAAGTTAGAGTCTCATCGGCTCCAGCCGGAGCCGATGCAGGAGTAGACTTAGAAGTCTTAGGTGCCGACTCAGTAACTGGAGCCGAAGACCTAGAAGCCTTAGAGGGTTTGCCCGAAGATGCAGTCGGGGGACCCTCAGGCTTTAACAAACCCCGTAAAATAAGCTTGTTCTTTCTTTCCTGCAGGACTCTAGGGCTGAAGCCATGGCATACAGCACAGGAGTCCTGCAGGTGTAAAGGTCCCAGGCAGTACACACAAGAAGTGTGACCGTCTGTCAGAGACGGTTTCTGACAGCATGAGTCACACTTCTTGAAGCCTGAGACCTTCGAATCCTTAGACATGACACCAACAAGTGCAATCACACTCAACACAAACACACCGATTACACTGTAGAGTAAGTAAGGGTAATTTAAACTAATTTAAACTAACAAACTGATTTAGAAATGTTAAGTCCCTACAGAAAACACACACACTCTCTGAGGGAAAGGAGGGCCCGAAGGCCTAAGGGAAGAACAGATAAGTTCTTGTGGTAAGGAGTGGGAGAAAAACACAGGAAAGGGAATAGAAACCTTTAAAATAAGGGGATACTAACCAAAAAACTAATTTAAAAGGGGTTTACTAAGTTTTTAAAACTATTTGGTACACTAACCTGGAGCCGGTAAAAGCAACACACCTCGATAGCTGTAGCGGCAAACGAGATCTGAGGTAATACCGCCTAGCATTGTGGGATATAAGGGGAGCCTCGAGCCGGTAGAACCAACTCTCGAGCTTTTAGAGTGGCCGAGTCGGAGCCGAGGTCGGCTCCGAACCCATCCAGCAAGAATGAAGGCGAGATAGACAACTTAACATCCCTGGGTTACAGCCTTTGAAAGACAGTCAGCTTCCAAAACTTTAGGACACCTTCCATGCACTCAAACAGTTAGTCATCTTGAGCTGAACTGACCAAACACCTGCTCCACTCATACCTTTCTTCTCGCTGGGAATGCTGCTGTTCTCATCTCACCTGACTTCATCCACTACATCCCTACTCGACATCACCCTACTTCATCCTAGCTCTCATCTTCCACTAGATATTCACTTCTTCCTCTGTTGCCTCTTACTCACCCCAAATAACTGGAATTGTAAGGTCCATTCCTCCTCAACACCTGCTCTCAATTCTTACCTAATTATGCTCCATTAAGGCACACTCCTATATACTTTTACTATATCATGTCCTGTCATTTTTTTTTTATGTCCTCAGTATACTATGTACTTGTGTTCATGCGTTAAACTAGGTATAAGTAACAAACTGCTTTGATTTCCACTATGTATATGTTACAAACTGTTTTTGATTTTTATTAATGAACTATGTATAAATTAAAACCGATGACTTGCACTGTAAAACTGTATTAAAAGCTTTTCTCCCTGGGCCTCCATTGAAAATAGGCTCATTTTTGGCACAATGGATTTTCTCAGTAAACAAATGGCAAATAAATAAAAATAAATAAAGGTGTGGGTTCCAGGGATTCAGCGCTTTCATGCCATCAGAGAGTGGGAGGCTAAGCCCAGACAGGCTATTGCTGGAAAAAGAAAAAAATACACATTCACACCCTTGCATAAAAAAACAAACAGAAAAACAAGGAGGATGGAGGGAGGGAACAGCTACTGCATCAGTGAAGAAATAAACATCTACTATTGGGGAAATTTTATTTACACAGCTGTACTATGTTCTTCATATTATCACTGCAGCAGTAACCTAAGCTACATGGGTATATTGATAACCATTTGAAATGTTGGGACCCACTAGAGCGAGTCCTGAAATGGTCAAAAGAATGGAATTATATATACAAAGTCAGAGATGCCATTTCTTGGAATACTCCCTTTTCTACAAGTTATGATAATCTCAGAGTTGGTATATATAACTTCAGGGGGTACAAAAGAAGTTTTAAGTAGAAGAACGATTTCTGAGATGCCCTCTTCTATGGGTTTACAATTACTTATTTTTATTTTTTAGTTTGTCGGTACTCATCATTTTGAGTGCTAACATTTCAGTAAGGAGATGGGTAAATTACTGTGGCTTAAAACAACTGGTAGGTGGGAAGAGAAGGGGCCAGGAACCCCTGGAGAATGGTCCTAACAAAGCCTGTCCAACACCTGGGGATGGAATCTAAAGTATGCACAGCAGACCAAATTTCTGCTTCTAGAATACTTCTACTGCCCAACACTTTCCAAAAAACTGTAGCTGATGCCAAGGCCCTAAAAGAAAATGTGAACACCCTGTGGCCTGCAATGGGCTATAATAGGAGACTGACACTTTGTGGATACTCTTTGGAGCAGTGGATAACTCATACATTACGGCAGAGAAATGCTAATACAATACATACACACAGAAAACCTTAAGAAATGTCTGCAATCTCAATGAGTAGGAATGTAATAATACGCATATTTAAAATCAAAGCTTACTGAAGATAACAGGTTGCAAAGTGAAAGGATTTTGAACTTGGGCACTATCAAAAAGTGATTTAATAAAGAAGGATCCAGAACAGGTCCCCAGGAATATTTTTTTGTTGGCACCAAAAACATATTCAAGTAAAATCCTTTCTCTAACTGGGGAGAAGGAACAGCTTCTAGTACCCCCTGAGACAGCATAAGATGTAAGACCAGAGGAAAGCGATGAAGGAACAGCTTCTAGTACCCCCTGAGACAGCATATGAAGTAAGACCAGAGGAAAGCGATGAAGGAACAACTTCTAGTACCCCCTGAGACAGCATATGATGTAAGACCAGAAGAAAGCGATGAAGGAACAGCTTCTAGTACCCCCTGAGACAGCATACGATGTAAGACCAGAGGAAAGCGATGAAGGAACAGCTTCTAGTACCCCCTGAGACAGCATATGAAGTAAGACCAGAGGAAAGCGATGAAGGAACAACTTCTAGTACCCCCTGAGACAGCATATGATGTAAGACCAGAAGAAAGCGATGAAGGAACAGCTTCTAGTACCCCCTGAGACAGCATACGATGTAAGACCAGAGGAAAGCGATGAAGGAACAGCTTCTAGTACCCCCTGAGACAGCATATGATGTAAGACCAGAGGATGAAGGAACAGCTTCTAGTACCCCCTGAGACAGCATATGATGTAAGACCAGAGGAAAGCGATGAAGGAACAGCTTCTAGTACCCCCTGAGGCACCATATGATGCAAGACCAGAGGAAAGCGATGAGGAAGAACGTTCTCCCCTGTCACTTGTATCCTAGACAGATCACATTCACAACCCATTTGCCTGAAACAATCCTTTGCCAAAGAGAGAAATGGAAATCAGAATTTTTGGAAGGGTAAGGGACTGCCGGGGGGGTGGAGGGGTGAGGACATAGTCATTCCAACTTCTTTGACTGTCCTTTGCTCTGGGGGCTCCTGCTTTCCTTTTCGGAAGCTCCCGGCCATTGCTTTTTAAATGTCTGCTTACTAGTAGTCTGCCGAGACCATTTATTTTGTTTCTTGCCAAAACTGGACAAGGAAGCACAAAATCCCTTGGAGAATTTAGAGAAAGAGCACTGAAAAATCTGAGGTATTCACTAAATCAGCTTGCCTCTCATATCACACTTTTTGATGACCTCTGTGGCAGAATCTCCAGCAATTAAATATCTATACAAAAAAGAATTGAAAATTTCATTTTTACCATCTTCTGGCAGGTTCTGAGAATGCAGCTAACCAAACCTCCTTAAAGTGGCAGCTGCCCTGGAAGTAATATCAATCATAAACACATTTCAAACAATGAGTAGTCACCTGAGAAACAGAAGAAACTAAACTACACAAAGCAGATTTTTCTTCTCAAGAGGAAACTGAAGACAAAACTGAGATGGGTCTATTGGTTAGAGGTTCCCTATGTCCTGACTGATTAATTCCATGATAACTCTCTCCATGGCTTTTCATATGAGGCTAGTCTGACTTAATGAGACTGCCTTGGTCTGTGGAAAGTGCTTACCTGTGCAGGGGAATGACTGTAAACTGTTTTCCATTCACTTGGTACAAAACCTGTATGGTTGTCAGGGGTGTGGCTTCATGATATTTAAGATTCACTCACTGATATGGTCAGGATCCACTGATGCAGTATTTTTACCTTTTGATAGCACTTTCAGTACTTGGTCTTGTGTGACAGTTGAAGACAGTTTCCCGTTTATCTTTATGAACAGACAGAAGGGGCAGAAGGATAAAGTTTGATCTAAATTTATCAGCTACTAGGGTTAGCTATATCTTCACCTTCAGTGTAGGTAACATCAGCTCAGTGCACTGCTGTGTTGTGTTTATGGATTTTATTAAGATCCCAAATTATTTGTTTCAATGACAAGGGCTCTAATATTCTGGAAATTCCTTCTCTTACTTTTGGTCAAAATTATTTTCCTTTTAAAATGAAGCTTGTTGATATTATGGTTCCACCATGTGGATTTGCCCTGCACTTGTTTCTTCGGGGCACAGCTACATCTATTCAGCTGTTTCCATGCTGGTATAATGTGGTGGTGTACATTCCTGTGTGTTACGTTTAGTTAATTGGGTTTGGTGGGGATCTGGATCCTGCCAATGTATCACTTAGGAGTAGGTAGTTTGCCTTAAAGAAATTTCTAAAGGTACCTCAGGTGGAAAGGATCTCTAAATTCAATTTTATTTCAAAGGAGACTGTTTTATCATCAAACATAACAAGTGATGAAGATAAGCAAAGGATGGTACAAGATATTTCCATAAAGTGGGCAATCTGACTAATTGTTCCAGGGCATTTGTATTGAAAAAGTCCAGAAATCTCTGTGCTTGTGAACAGTGGTGTAAGACTCCCAGTCTATAGATGGATAATTTAGATCACATAGAAAAATGGTATTGGATTTAATACTGAGTTATTCTAGTTCCTGTAGACAGACATTGTGGTTTTCTTTTGTCATGGAGTTCTATATAACTAACTAATATATGGTATGGGACCTTTCTGATAATTATTTGGATATGATGGTTACTTTTCCATGTGAAAGAACTTCAGACAACTAGGATGTGGTGGCTGAAGAGGCTACACCAAAGTGAGCAGTCATTGATGATGAACAACATTCATCTACTACAGTCACAGTCTCGGCACACTGTGGTAGCAAGGGCTCTTAATTGTAGTATTTTTTTCCTTTTAGGTATGTTGGGAGAACAGCCAGCAGGACTAGAATAAGTATTCATGATAGTAATGTATTTCGGGTTTTCCCGGTAAGGGGTCACCACAGCGGAACTCCAGTCCGCTAATGACTGGCAGTGGATTTTTCTGGTGCCGAGGTGCACCCATTCACGCACACACCTACCTGCATGTCTTTAAATGTCACTTGACCACGGGGAGGACATGCAGACTCCACAAAGAAGGTGCTCCAGCCGAGAATCGAACGGGAGAACCAGTTGCTGTGAGGCGACAACGCTAACCACTGCACCTCCGTGGCCTAGAATAAATACTTATTTGATGTAGATGAAAAAGAAGCCCGATTCCCAGTAAGCACTGCTGGAATGGGTCAGTCAGCAGGTAAGTTGTCAGACAACTGTTTACAAACACATGCACACTTGTAATACCCCATACAGCCCCTTTTCAAAAGTACATGTAGTGCATAAAAATCAATGTCGGAACTCAAAATTCAATCCCTTTGCTGAAGAGCAAAAAAAAAAAACGAAAACTGGTTGTCACAAAGTGTACACAAGCATTAAACATTAAAAATGTTTTTTACCCTGTAAAACACTACCTAATCTTTAAAACTTACATACAAGAATAAAAGTTCTCAAAAGCAGTACATTTTTTTCTTTTACAGAAAATTAGCCTCCAGTACTCAGAAATAAGCCATATTCTCAAAATAGTGGCCCCTTACAGGAAACTTCAGATATTTTAAAAAAGGACCAGCTTTCTTAAAGAGAATGTATTGCATTTAGTGAAAAAAAATATATTAATATTTTCATAAAACAGCAATAATTTCTGTGTGGAAGGTTCTCCTATTGGAAGTTATCTGCCAGAAATTAAGCATGAAGCAAACTGCTGCTCCTGTAAAGCCTCAGAACTGCTCAAACATCCTCAAGGTGGCAAGAAAGTACAGACGTTGTATATAAACAAAGATTACTTGTGTAAAATCTTACCATAACCATAGATGTCCTTCCATGTTGCAGTATTCTCACTTGTGGGATCCTCCACCACAGGCGACCCAAATGTCCGGCTCCTATGCCAAAGCTTAAGCCTATTTGCTGTCAGGTGCATGGGACATCACACGCAGGGCCATAAATCAAGGCCTGACTAGCCTGGTCTACAAGGCTATGGAGTGCATCATCATGGAACTCATTAACAAAGACATTGGGAACCTCCAAACACTTGACCTGACCCGGTTCGGCTTTGTTAAGGTTAGATCATGCCTACTAAACCTGGTTGATTTCTTCGAGACAGTTACCAAGGCCATAGACGAGGGAAAAGTGGTTCACACAGCCTACCTTGATCTTGCCAAGGCAATCAACACCATTCCTCACTCGGGTATTACAGAAAAACTCACCAGCCTGAACATAAACCCCTACGTCACAAGATGGGTTGCCAACTGGCTTACAGACAGAACTCAAACGGTAAGAATAGCGGGCTCCAGGTCTGACTCTAAACCAGTCACAAGTGGTGTCCCACAAGGCTCAGTTCTGGGACCCCTACTGTTCGGCATATATTTCTCAGAAGTACAGGCAAACACAGGAGGACTACGGCTAACCAAGTTCAGCGATGACTGCAAACTCTCCGGCTGACACAGACATCCTCCAAAAAGGCCTTACTGAGACAGACACCTGGTGTCAAAGTCATGGCCTCAAGCTAAATGCCAAAAAATGCATAGTCATCCCGTTTGGGAAAAACAAAACACCCACGAATTGCCACATAGGCGGCAGCCCCCTTAATACAGAAGAAGTAATAAGAGATCTGGGGACCCAGGTAGATGGTAATCTCTCCTTTGACAATCATATTGCCAAAGTAGTTAGGGAATCCTTCTATGTGACCCATCTAATTACTAAGGGGTTCACATCTAGAAATAAAGAGGTTATAGTGCCCCTCTACTCGTCACTCATCATACCCATCATAGAGTACAATGCCCCGTTTGGGATGTACCTCACAAGACACTTCCAACAGCTTGAAAAGACCACAAAAGCACCTCGCCAAGAGGATTACTGGCCTCAAACATATGTCTTATGCAGCCCGACTGAAAAAGCTCCGGCTGTACTCAGTGGCATATCGCTTACTCAGAGGTGATCTCTGCCTGACTTACAAAGCCATGTCCAGCTCAGAATTGATGGACATGCTCCACCTAAAGAAATCCAAGTCAATGTGAGCCACGCGCTCTAGTGAGCTAAACCTCGCCACAACAATAAATAGAACAAGCTGGAGGGATAGATTCCTGACACAGAGACTCCCCATGCTTTGGAACAAAATTCCTAACTACATTAGGCAGAGCCCCTCACTAACACTCTTCAAGAGAAGCATTGACAAGTGGATGGGTAAAGTACAGTTTTGTACCTACCATAAATGTAGATGTCCGATAGGTATGCATCTGCAGTCCTAACAAATGGGTTGTCCTACCTCAGGCAGCCCTTCGGTCGGCCGGATTCCAAAGTCTGGGTCTGGCCTCGGCTGATGTCGCACTTCACCCGACGTCATAGCTGCTAGGGTATAAAGGCATCAGCCGACGCCATTTTCCTCAGTGTTTCTTGCCCCAGATGCCAGGTGCCCTCTAGGAAGGCTAAATTTGGATAAATGCAGATAATTCCAAACAGAAGAAAGCAAAATATATATACATATATACATACAAACAAATACACCATAATAGATCCCCCCCAGCTAGCTAAAAAGAGGGGTAAGTACCCTAGGAATACCACAGAAGGGAAGGAGGGTGGGTAATCCTGACTGCAGATGCATACCTATCGGACATCTACATTTATGGTAGGTACAAAACTGTACTATGTCCTTCAAGGATGCATCTGCAGTCCTAACAAATGGGTAGAATACCATAGCTAATCTGGGGGAGGAGGCACGAAGATAATGATGGTGTAGTTAATATCCCTTGTAAAACAGCAGTTGCAAAACCTGCTCGGGATCTGGAGTATAAAGGAAGATTATAATGCTTGGCAAATGTATGCACGGAGCTCCAAGTAGCAGCTTCTAGAATGTCTTTGGTAGCCACTCCTCGTAGGAAAGCTGTAGTGGTGGCTGTAGCTCTTGTGGAGTGAGGCCTGATATTTTCAGGAGTTGGTTTTCCATGAAATGAGTAGCAGAATCGAATGCAATTTCCTATCCATTTTGAAATTGTCTGTTTTGAAATTGCTTTTCCTTGCACTCCTGTTGCATATGCTACCAGAAGCTGGTCAGTTTTTCTGCTGTTCTTGGTTCTGTCCAGATAGTAGCGCAGTTGTCTGTGTACATCCAAGGTGTGTAGTAGCTTTTCCCCCCTGTTCTGTGGGTTGGGGAAGAATATAGGTAAATGTATGGCTTGATTCAAGGATACCCTGGATACCACCTTTGGCATAAAAGTAGGATTGGTTCTCAGAGACACTCTATCCTGATGGAAGATAAGGAAAGGCTGCACTGCCATTAATGCCTGTAACTCAGATACCCTTCTTGCTGAAGTGATTGCTAGCAGGAAAGCAGTTTTCCAAGATAAGAACTGTACGTCTGCTGTTGCTGCTGGTTCAAAAGGGGGAAGTGTTAACTTTTTTAGCACAAAATTAAGATCCCATGCCGGTAAAGGTGCTTTTCTTGGAGGCTTTACATTTTTGATCCCTCTCAAAAATTGTCTGAGGAGAGGATGAGAGAAGACCGGAGGATCCATGTTGTACTCTGCTGAGATTGCTGATGCATGTATCTTAACGGAAGAGTAGGACAGGCCATTGTGGAACAGTTCTGCTAAGTATTCCAGGATGTGTGCTAGGTTTGCTAGTGTGATATTTTCCCCCTTTTTGGCACTCCAAATGAGGAATCTTTTCCATTTGGCTGAATATGTTTTCCTTGTGGAAGGTCTGCGAGCCTCCAGGATAATGTCCTTGACCCTCTGAGATAAATCAAGTTGATTTTGTTTTATGCAATTTTCCAAGCAGTTAGCTGTAGTGTGTTTAAGTTTGGATGCAGGGTCTTGTAATTGTTCTGCGTTAGAAGTAAAGGACATAGAGGTAGATGCCATGAATGCGTCCAAGACATGCTTCTCAGTAGCGGGTACCAATGTTGCCTTGGCCAGTCTGGAGCTATCAGAATTGCCTTTGGTTGTTCCTCTCTGATCTTCAGTAGAACTTTGTACATCAAAGGAAGAGGTGGAAAGGCATATACTGTCAGGTCCTTCCAGCTGAAAGAAAGGGAGTCCACCCTCCAGGCAAGTGGGTGGTATACTCTTGAGCAAAATTTCTTCAGTTGGTGGTTGTGTGGGGAGGCAAACAAGTCTATCTCTGGCCTTCCCCATTTCTCTGTTATGGTTTTGAAAATATCCGGATGCAGCATCCATTCGTGAGCATCCGTGGTAGTCCTGCTTAAGCTGTCTGCCAGTGAATTCTCTTTTTCTGGTACAAATCTGGCCTGCAGTTGGATGTTGAGATTCAGGGCCAAGTTCCACAGGTCCATTGCCGTCCGGCATAGAGGGTATGAGTGTGTGCCTCCCTGTTTGTTGATGTACCACATGACTGTGGTATTGTCCGTCCTTATCAACAGGTGTCCTTGCTGGAGGAATGGTTTGAATGCCTCGATTGCATGTTTCACTGCCAGCATCTCCTTTAGATTTATGTGTAGATTTAGCTGGTCTTGTGACAATAGGCCTTGGATGCAGTTGTCTTCCATGTGTGCCCCACAGCCTAGGTCTGAGGTGCCCGTGGTGATGGTCTGTCCTGGATGTGGTTTGTGGAAAGGCAGTCCTCTGTTTATCTGACAGGCCTGGGCCCACCATAGGAATTCTTTTTTCAGGCATGGAATGATTGGTATCTGGGCTTCTAGACTGTGTCTGTGTTGAGACCATACATTTTTTAGGTACCATTGTAACTTTCTCATATGCAGCCTGGCATGTGGGATCAATATTATGCAGGATGCCATGTAACCCAGGGTCTGCAGGACTTTCCTTGCAGTAAGCTGAGTTTGTCTTGTTAAGGCCATGAAGTAGACTGGCAGTTGCTTTTGTTTTTCCTCTGTGAGAAAAGCCATCTGAGTTATTGTGTCCAGTTCTGCACCCAAAAATGTTATCCTTTGGGATGGCACTAGTCTTGATTTTTGTATGTTGACTGTGTATCCCAGGGCTTGCAGCAGTTGTATGACCTTGGCCAAATCCTTTATTAATTTTGTTTTGTTGTCCGCTTGTATTAGGCAGTCATCCAGGTATGGGTAGATTTGAATTCCCTGCAGCCTGCAATGAGCAATAACTGATGCCAGGCATTTCGTGAATACTCTGGGCGCAGTAGATAAGCCAAAGGGCAATGCTGAGAACTGATAATGCTCTGATCCTGCAAGAAATCTGAGGCGTCTTCTGCAATCTGTTCATATAGGGACGTGCAGGTATGCCTCCTTGAGATCTAGAGTCACCAGCCAAGACCCCTTGCCCAACATGGGAAGAAGTTGCTGTAGGGTCAGCATTTTGAATTTTGGAACAATGAGGTATGTGTTCAGTGCGGACAAATCGAGAATAGGCCTCCATTGATTTTCTTTTCTTGGTACAAGGAATAGTCTGGAGTAAAATCCTTGGCCTTGTTCCATAGATGGTACCTTTTCTATTGCTCTCATCCTTAGTAAACTGCTGATTTGTTTTAGAGCCTCTGATGTCTGGCTTGGTGGAAGGTTTGGCATTCCTCTCTTTTTTGGTAGAGTGTGGAAGTGAAACCTGTAGCCCTTGTCTATTGTTTGTAAAGTCAATTTGTCTCCTGTAATACAATGCCAGTTTCTTGAGAATAAGGCTAGCTTTCCTCCCAAGGGTGCTTCCAGTTGTTCCCTGGTAGGCGGAATCAGAGCCAAGTCATTGAGTTTGTCCTGTAGAAGTGGTTGCAGTCGCATCTGTGGCGGCACTTCTTTGGTTGGCAGGTTGCCACTGACGACCCCTGTAGGCACCCCTAGATTGACCTCTGCCTCTTGGGCATCTACTTCTGCCTCTCTGTGGTCTGGAGGAGTCTGGAAAGGACCAATTCTTTAAAGGCCAATTTCTGCTAAACCTTGGAGGTTGGACCTGCAAAAAATCCTTGACTGTTTGGACAGATTTTGCTTTCTCTCCCACTTTCTTTAAAACCTCCTGTGCAGGGGAGCCAAACAAACTTCGCTTCTCCATAGGGGCATCCAGGAGCTTAGACTTAACATGGTCTGGTAAGGATTGCTCTTTTAACCAGGCATGCCTTCAAATCACTGCTCCAGTCATAGCTGATCTAAATGAAGCCTCCAGTGCATCATAGCCACATTTTAAGAAATGATTACTGACCTGCTGAGAATTGTGTACCAAATCCTGAAGGGACTTACGGTCTAAAGGTTCAGGAGAGGCCAGCTTTTTATTCAGTTGATCTAACAAAATTCCTGGTAATGAATCATGTGAAATTGACAGTTTAAAGCCCTGGCAGAAAGAGTAGCAGATGTATAAACCTTTTTACCCCATCTCTCTAATGCTCTAGATTCTCTTTCAGATGGAAGTGGGTTTTTGGCAGAGGCAGCTGCAACACCTTTAGGGCCCTGAGAAATGGTTTCTGGGTCTGCAGCATGAGCTTTATACAAGTGGTAGTGAGAATCCAGGACCCTGTAGTATCTGTCAGGCTTTGCAGGGGCCGGGGGAAGAGAATCAGGGGCAGTACTGGCATCATTGTATGCATCATCAACAACTGAAAGTACAGGTGGAATGGCTAAAGGCCTATGCTGTGGTAAGTGTAAAAAAGTCCTTAGCCTTTTCCTAGAATCAGAAAAATCCTGACCCTGCCATTGGAAATGTTCCCTCATAGAGTGTAGGGTTTCCCCAAAAGAAAATTCTTCTGGAGGTGAGGCAGAAGGAATGGAGTCTTCTGCATCAGAATCCTCATAAGGAGAGTACGGGCCTTCCTGATGGTCCGATACATCTGAACCATCCGAGGAGTAGTCAGAGGACAGAGGTTCAGGGGGTTCAGTCCTAGGCCTCTTATCAGGAGGGGGTTGAGAGGCCCTATCTGGGTGAGGATGGGATCCCCTGATCAAAGAAATAAGGTCCTCAGCAAGGCTGAGAATCTGAGAACTAGAGGTAGGCCTGTGAGAGGGAGCATTTGAAGGCAAGGCCTTGGAAAGTTTGGCTGCTTTAGCCCTGGAAAAGGCCTTGATAGACATAGAAGCAGGGGGTCTAGCTGCCCCACGTGCAGGAGTAGAGATGTCCAGCGGAATAGTGTCAGACAACTCTTGTGTGCCTGCATCAGCAGGAATTTCTGTAGCCGACTCAGCCATGGCCTGTGTGGCCTCGGTAATCGGAGGCATGCTGTCGGCCGAAGGGAGAACCGAGGTCTCGGTTTCAGCCGAAACCGAGACACTCGCGGTAGGCCTAACTGTGGTTTCAGCCGAAACCTCGGGCCGCGAGTGTCGGTCCTTTTCTTTGCGTTTTTTAGCTAAATGTGTAGTCGGAGTCTCCGACGGCATTTTATATGCAAAAGTGGAGCCAAAAAACTCTTCAGCAAACTCTGACCGACGTCTAAGAGTCCGTCGGTTGAAGGAAGCACAGGCTAAACAGGCTGATACGTCGTGGTCTGGGCCTAAGCAAGGTAGGCAGTAAGAGTGGAAATCCTTATGAGGTATTTGTTTCCCACAAGTTAAACAATTATTTACTTTGTCTGACATCGGCTGAGGCAAGAAAGAACGGGGTACTTAGCTTTTTAGAAGTCTTCGGTAAGCTGAAATCTCTGGATCTGACCGACCGGCACTTGCGAACAGCTTCTGCTTCGGGCACTGCGCGGCAAGAAAGACGGAGGAAAATGGCGTCGGCTGATGCCTTTATACCCTAGCAGCTATGACGTCGGGTGAAGTGCAACATCAGCCGAGGCCAGACCCAGACTTTGGAATCCGGCTGACCGAAGGGCTGCCTGAGGCAGGACAACCCATTTGTTAGGACTGCAGATGCATCCTTGAAGGACATCAGAAAGTACACCCCTGGGATCACTTCATTGGGTCTGCTTGACAGAGGCTCAGTTAATTAATCAATGGGGCGGCGAAAGATGACACACTCTGGCTAGGCTTATAAATGCCCTCGGGCAGACAGCCTAGTACCTACCTATGTCCGTATGCACAGACCTCAGAACTGACTGCCCAGTCGAACAACAGTTTAAGGAGAACAGGAAGGATGCTATCCAGAGACAGAAAAGGCCATAAAGGAGGTTGGAGGGAGGGAAGGAATACTGAAACATTGAAGCGAAGGATGTCTATGGTTATGGTAAGATTTTACACAACTAATCTAAGCCCTTCTATTCACATGTTGCAGCATTCTCACATGTGGGACAGTACCACAGCTCAAGCAGGAGAAAGAGTGGAGGAAGAGGTAGCAGTCTCCACAAAACCATGGAGGATGGCTCTTGCAAATCCTACTCTGGAGATGTTGTCCAATTTGTAATTCTTGGTGAAGGTATGTACAGAGGACCATGTGGCTGCCTCTAGGATAGTGGCTATGTACTGGCCTTTGAGTAAGCCTCCTGAAGAGGCTACTGCTCTAGTAGAGGGTGCTTTAACAGTGTGAGGTAACTCTCTACCATGGAAAGAGTAACAAAAGGTAGCTGTTTTGCATATCCAGGAGGATATTGCCTGTTTGGATACAGCTTTCCACAGGGCCCTGGGGTGAAATGATACAAAGAGCTGATTGGATTTTCTAATGTCTTTGGTCTTGTCTAGATAAAACCTCAGTTGCCTGTGAATATCCAGGGAATGGAGTAATCTCTCACTGTCATTCTGTGGTGAAGGGAAAAAGGTGGGTAAATGGGTAGATTGGTTAAGGGACAGTTCATTGACCACTTTGGGCATGAAGGAGGGACTGGTATGCAGTTACCCTGTCTTTGTATCATAAAGTGGCTATGACTATTTGCAGCTCAGAGACTCTCCTAATTGAGGTAAGGGCCACTAAAAACAGTCTTCCAGGTACACATCTTTAGAGTGGCAGAAGCGGACAGTTCAAAGGGGGCAGTGGTGAGTTTCTCCAGTACAAAGTTCAGGTCCCATGGAGGAGGGACAGGTTTTCTTGGAGGTCTGATAAGGAGGATCCCCTTAAGAAAAAGTTTCACCTCCAACCTTGATAACAAGGGTGGATCAACAGGTAAGCAGGCTGAAATGGCTGACAAATGCACTTTCACTGAAGAGTATGAAAGTTCTGATTTTAGGAGCTCACACACAGGCTACGACTAGAGGAACATCTGCTTGGAAGGGGTCTAGTTACCTTTGCAGACACTAACTGGAGAACTTTTTCCATTTAGATACATAGGATCTCCTGGTTGCGGGTTTGCTGGCCTCCTGCAGGACAGATAATGTCCTCAGAATAGAGGTGTCTGAAAGGGATCAGAAGTTTATCACCAACACAGTTAGGCTGAGGGTTTTCAGATGAGGCTGAATGAGGGATCCCTTCTGTTGTGTGAGCAGGTCCACCTTTTGAGGCAACATGTGGTGATTGCCCTTGGCAAGAACTAGAAGGTGGAACCAATGCTGCCTTGGTCAATAGGGGGTCATCAGCAAGATTTTTGATTTTTCCTTCCGAATTTTAAGCAGGACTTTCTGAATGAGCGGGAAGGAAGGGGTAAGGCATAAAGAAACAATCCCTTCCAAGAAATTGAAAAGGCATCCACTTTCCACATTAGAGAAGAGGGGAGTCTGGAACAGAATAGCTGTAGTTGGCTGTTCCGAGGCACGCAAACAGATCTATTTGGGGGGTGCCCCATTGGTGGACAATGTCTAAGAAAACATCCCTGTGCAACATCCATTCATGATATTGACAGAATGATTTGCTGAGGGCATCTGCCTGGTGATTGTCCTGAGATGGCATGGAGACTGCCTGCAGTGAGACATTGTACTGGGTGACCAACTCCCATGCCTGCATTGCTAGCCTGCATAGTGAGTAGTATCTAGCCCCCCCCCCCGCTTGTTGACTTACCACATCACAGTGGTGTTGTCTGTGAAGACTTGAAGGGGATCTAGCTGTGTTGGGGAGGAAGGTCTTTAGAGCTAGATGGAGAGCAGTCATTTACCTCACACTGATGGGTTTCCTCTGGAGGGATGGCTCCCATTGAGACTGCACCTTGAGATCATTCATTGTCGCCCCCATCCTAGATCCAAGGCATCTGTGTGCATGAATTGCACTGGCTTGGTGGGCTGCATAGAAAGGCCTAGGTTCTGGCTTATTTGTTGTATCCACCACCTCAACTCTTTCTTCAGGCAGGGCAGGAAGGGCACCTGAAATTCCAGAGGGTGATTGTGTTGGGACCAGACATTTTTCAGGTACCACAAACTTCCTCATGTGAAGCCTGGCTAGGGGCAACGTAGGAAGAGTAGATGCCATGAAGCTTAGAAGACGGAGGATTTGCCTGTCAGAGATGTGGTTGACTAGAAGTAACTCTTGGAAGTAGTTGTTTAGGGAAGAGAACTTGTCTTGAGGAAGGAAGGCCTTCATTATGTCTGTCCTTATTCTGCAGCCCAAAAAGGTTTGGTCTTGGGATGAAGTAAGGGAGGATTTTGTTAAGTTGAGAGTAAACCCCAGACTTTGAAGGAGGGACATAGTGAATTGCAGGTTTGTCCTGAGAATACATGTGTCCTCTGCTTGGATGAGGAGGTTGTCCATACAAGGGTAAATTTGTATGCCTTTTGTTCGACAGTAGTCTACTGTAAGGCAAGGCACTTTGTAAAGACCCTTGGTGCTGTAGATAAACCAAAGGGCAAGTGTGATGATTGCACACCAAAGGGTAGGACTCTCCTGTAGTCTGGGTGAATGGGGATGTGGAGGTATGCTTCCTTCAAGTCCAAAGTGGACATGAAAGCACTGGGTGTCAGTAGTGGAAAAAGAGTTTGCAGGGATAACATCTGGAAGGTACCTGCAGGAAGGGGGTTAACAGGGACAGGTCCAGTATCAACCACCATGGGCCCTCCTTTTCTGGGACCAGGAAGAGCCTGGAATAAAATCCTTGGCCCTCCTGGCCCAAGGGAACACTTTCTATGGTCACATGTAACAGTAAATCTTGTATGATCTGAGGCATCAGGTGGAGTTGTTTTTATGGAGGGAGGGGTATGCCTTTTGGTACTAGCTTTTCCTGCCAAATCATATAGTACCCTTTATCCACTATTGATAAGACTCAGCATTCTGATGTGATAAGTTGCCAAAGAGGTAGACAGTGAGAGAGGTGGGTGGAGATGGGAAGGTATTTTAGACAGTCACACATTGTTTGGTCTGTTGGAAAGGGCTGCCTGGGGGTGGATTGGGAAGAGGCAGTCCTGGGGATGAAGTTTTTCTAGACCCTCTCCTGTGTTTTGAGGAGGAAGAGGGTGGAGCAGGCGCTCTCCTAACAAAGGAGGGTTTATAGCAGGGTAGTTCCTACAGAATTTGGGAACTGGTGAGCCCAATAAATGTTTGCGGTCCTGAAGTTCCTTGCTTTTTCCCTGCAACCTTTTAAATAGTTCTGCAGACTGCTTGCCAAAAGAGGAATTTATTATCCGGAGAGCATCTAAAATCTTGTTTTTGAAATCATCAGGGAGGGGTTGTAGTCTGAGTCAGGAGTACCTGCACATAACAGATTATGAGGCAGCTGACCTGGCTGAAGCCTCAGCAGCATCATAGCTGCATTTTATAGAGTGTCTGGCAACCTGTGCTGCTAAGGACAGCTGATAGGTAACCTGGGATTTGGTAAGGAAATCAGGCATGGAAGAAAGTAGTGAACTTGCCTGAAAAACTAAGTCTAGGGCATATTTAACCATAAGTACCTGGCAATTAGTGGCCCTAAAGGCCAGGGTGAATGAGGTATACATCTTTTCCAGTCTGTCCATCACTTTGCTGGAGGAGGAAGGAATCGGCCTGGATTGCTTATCTGGAGCCACTGCAATGACAGCTGGGTATGCCATAGGTGGCTTAATGAGGTACTTGTGGTCATCAGGGACTTTGTAGAACCTATCGTGTCTTTTAGGGGCTGGGGGCTGGGAGTCATGGGTCTTAGAAGCTGCAGTAATAGCATCTAGATAAGCTGGAACCACAAGGGGAATGGCAGAGGGAGACTTCATCTGTAGGAGCTCAAAAGATCTCTTTTGCACCTCCGTTATTTGAGTGGCATTCCACATGAAGTACCCCCTCATTTTGGAGATAGTTTCCCCAAAAGTAATATCTTCAGGAGGGGAGTTTCCTTCTAGGGAGTCTTTGTCTGGGGAATAGTACTCCAGGGGAGATGTCAGCTGAGAAGTGTATGTGTGTGATTCATCTGAGGAGGAGGAGGAATCTTCCTCCTGAGTGTGAGCCAGGGGGATGGAAGCAGCTGAGGCTGGCCTAGGGCTAAGGGTAGGCAGAGCTGGGGTATAAGAGGCCTGAGGGCTGTGAAGGCCTGACCCAAAGACTGGGAAAAGGTTTACCAGTCTGGCTGGTCTTCTGTTCTGATAGACAGATGTTCAACAGTTTTCTGTTTTCTTTTCAGAGGAATAGCCTTTGAAGTTGTGTGGGAAGCAGAAGGCCTGGAATCAGACATCAGGCCTGTGGCCAAGGAGCCATGGTCTGATACCATAGGTGGCCATCCAGCCAAGCCTGGTTCTCCCTCGACATCGGCAGAGACCGACGTCGCAGTAACCTCCGTGGATATGCCAACTGGAGATTTTAAGGTGGTTTCCGACAAGATACCCACTGAAGTCATCAATTCTTCTGGACATCCCTTAGCCCCTAGACTGGTAGCTGGTGGAACATCCATCATTGGAGGTGCAGCAATAGAAGGTCTTCAAACTTTGGCCTTCTTTTGAGGTGGCTCCACCTCAACAGCCGGTTCAGACTACATTCCTAGGCCAAATATTTGAGTTGTTGATTTTCCCCAAATTAGGGCTGCTAGATGTCTGTGTAGGGTTTTTGGGACAAATGACTGACAAATATTGCAGGATGTATGGTCATGGGATTGGCCTAAGCAGAAAAGACAAAGCTCATGGGAATCCTTGTGCGGAATTTTCAGATAGCACTTACATTTCCCCTTCCTAGATGGCATCGGCTATACAAATGCAACAGCAACTTAAGACTAAGTGAAAATAAAGAAGACTCCCCAACAGGGTACTTATCTGTATCATCTTCCAAAGAGCGGAGTGAAACAAGCAAGCTGACATTCGACTGCAGCAGAGAAGTTCTGAGGTCTGTGCTTGCAGACGTCACATTTAAGGCCCATGGTTTATAGCCCTGTGTGTGACATCCCACACACCTGACAGCAACCAGGCTTAGGGTTTGGCATAGGAGCCGGACGTTTGGGTCGCCTGAGGTGGAAGATCTGACATCTTCCTTCCATGGAGGTAGCCAATCAGTAACGAGAGGGTAGGTGTGGGAGGGAGCCAGGGCATTTTGAAGCTGGCCTGTTACTGTATCCTAGGCAGGATACAACCTAAACATAGAAAGGCTACTGTAAAGTGAGAATGATGAACATCTATAAAAGTTCAAATCAGAGATAAAATACAATTATGAAAGTTGCACTTACCATAACAGTGGATGTTCAAAGTAATCACTGGTGCAGTAGCCTTAAGTTATACAAGTTATATCCTAAGACATAACAACCAGCAGTCCTCCAAAGTCTCGGGCTCCCTCCACACGTGAGCATAGGATGGTGTAGCTCAAGCTCCCAAGGAAGAAAACAGCAGCATGAGTGCCAAAAATCTGCAGGACTTTCTTATCCCTGTATGTCCCCCACTCTGGGCCAGTAATCAAGGAGTCTGAATCCTCACCACTGACACTGGACAGGGAAGTTCACTTAGAATACAAATGGATACACTCAGTATTTCCAGATGCAGACCTCTGCATCAAGCACAATTACCCTTAAGAGCGGACAGGGAACACACACAGTCCAGGGTCCGGGTTTCTCGGTCTCCCTCCAGGTCCCCAATAAGACTCCCCACTGGCACAGCTGAAGGGTTAAGTCCTCAGCAGAGTGTCCAAGCCTCTCTGTGAAACCAGTGAAATGAGTGCTTTGTGTCTCTGCTCCAAGTAGCTGAAACACACACTGAGATTTAATTTACACACACACACACACACGGGAAATGCTGGTACAGATTACCCACCCTATCAACTTTGCCTAGACTGTAAGGTACATTCACTGCCACCAGTCAGTTACTATAAGGCTCTTAAAAAGGTATCCAATTAAACTGAGTGAAATTAATATTAATACAAATGGCAATGTTGACCAAACAGGAAGGCTTTTTAGGA